>NC_064862.1:7692973-7932973 GCF_024139225.1 Suncus etruscus | reverse complement strand
TTACCCTCACCACTGATAATTGGCCTAGAAAATGGAAAACCTTGACATCTGATTTGCAAGCTTTATAATTTTTAAGTGTTCTGACCCATTTCACCTGGATCAGCTTTTCAAGTATAACCCATAGATTGATCCCCAGTGTCTGTCTATGTGTGTGCATAAGTATATGTGTTGGCCATCTAATGTCTGTCTAACATCTGTCTGTAATATACATAATGTCTGTCTATATTGTATATTGTCTTTCCTCCGTTATATATTCACCCCAACTTCCTCCCCTTCACTTACCACCTTACAAATTTGTCATAGTCCCTCACTCTCTCAGTCCTGATATGGTATTTTCCCTCATTTAACCCTTTTGCCCTCAGTTCTTAACTCCTCAGAAAGCAGAATATTTCCTCACCCTAGTCAAATGCCAACCAGCTCCGAAAGTGAAAAGAAAGATTCCCAGACCTCTTTGCCTCAGCCAGAGAAGAAGCTGCCACAGTCACTGCTGCTGATTTGCTCTTGGCAGCCCCTTTTCCCTCAACCTTTGTTTGCTGCGGACTGTTGCTCGCTATCAGATTCAGTTTCTGAGAAGGCCCCAGCTCGAGAACATTTTCTGATATGTGACTGCTAGGCATTATTTTTCAGACTATGCAAGACCATATCACAGGCTGAAGCTATGCTCCAAATTTTATCCTTCCCCAGACTATTTCAAAAGACTTAAAGGGGACATGTATATCTCCTTCTAATAACTTCTAACAAAGTTCTCTAACTGTAGAAACCTGACTGCTACAACCATGATTGTAAAGAACTTTTACTGGGACCACAGAGAAAGACTTTGAGGTTACACAATTTAGTATGCCCAGAGCCTGTAGTTGGTCATATGCTAGGATCCTTCCTGGGTAAGGTCTTCCTGTTTTTAGGCAAAAGTTTTTCCTTTATATTTCCTCCATATTTTCTGTGCCTATGCAAAAAAAAAAAAACAATAACAACAATAAAACAAAGCAATAAAACCCTGCCATGCACACATCTTTTATTATTATTATATTTATTATATATTTTAATCTCTTATTTTTTAAATCAGGACTCCGACCTGTTTTCTAGAATCTTGGAACATGGATTACTTTATATTACCACATTTTCTCACATTTTTCATAAAACTAGTAAAAAAGGAAGAAAGGCTGGTCAGGGGTCAAGTGGTCTCAGATGCATTGGTGGGGAAATAAATAAAGACAGAACTAAATATCCAAGCCAAAGTATATGATAATAAAATCAAGGGACCTAAACATTAACAATTTAAACTCAAACGGGCCTGTTACTCTAGCAGACCACAGGGCAAACAGTGGTGAGATAGGATGCAGTCTGGACACATTGGTGAAGGAAGGTTGACACTGGTGGTGATAAAGGGCCTGAATCTTTGTATTTGTGAAACTCAACTATGAAGAACTCTGTAGTTCACAATGATTTCAACAAAATAATATTTAAAAAAAGAAAAATAATTTGATAAAAGTGGAATAAACATTTCATAAGAAAGATATGCATATTGCCAATAGGTACATGAGAAAAATCAGTATCATTTATTATAAAGAAAATGCATATTAAAATAACAATTGGATTTCATCTTACACCTATGAGAATGATCTCTATCATAAAGACCAAAAACAAGTGGTGAAAGGGATATGCAGAAAAAAGGAATCTCATACTGGTAGTGGTGATGTGAAAGGTCATCTTATAAAAACAGTATGATGATTTATCACATTGTTAAAAAATAGATCTAACAGGAGCTAGAAAGAGGTAAGGCACTTGCAACACATATGGGTTTAGCTAAGGGTTTAGCACTGCAAGGAGGAAAGCCTAAAGAGCTAGGAATAAGCCCTGAGTATATAGCCACGTGTGGCCTCAACCCCTCCCCGCCCTGAAATAAATCAACCACACAAAGCATCAATTTTTTTTTTTTTGGTTTTTTGGGTCACACCCGGCGGTGCTCAGGGGTTACTCCTGGCTGTCTGCTCAGAAATAGCTCCTGGCAGGCTCAGGGGACCATATGGGACACCGGGATTCAAACCAACCACCTTTGGTCCTGGATCGGCTGCTTGCAAGGCAAACACCGCTGTGCTATCTCTCCGGGCCCACAAAGCATCAATTTAAAATTACAAACCTATGTTCATATACAGATACAAAACTTTACAATATCAAGATCGAAAGCAATCAAAATTCCTAAGGACATACAAATAAATAAAGACAATGTAATATTCTTGTATGTGGTGTTTAGAATAACTGCATAAAGAAATGCAATGGTTTAAATGGGGTTGTTGAAACGCCTTAAGCCCCAGAGTATAGTAAGAAGGAAAGAAATTGAGTGAAGATGTGGCTGGAGTAATAGCACAGCAGTAGAGCATGTGTGCTCTGTTTAGGAGAAAAGCAGGATGTATGCTACCTCTAGGGAGAAAAACAAGATGTGTGTTCTGTTAGGCTTTGTGTGTTTAACTACAGAATAGTACTCAGCTATCAGAAAAGTTGAAACCTTTATTTTTGCTATAATGTGGATGGAAATAGAGGAGGTCACTCTAAGTGAAAAGTTCAGGAGAAAAATGAATACCAGATGATTCCACTCATACGAGATGTAAAGGAACAAAGCAAAGGAACAAAGCCAAACAAAGCAAATCTTTGAACTCTGACCTCTGAACTGAGGTTACCTAAGAAGAAGAAAAGAGAGTTTTGAGAGTGTGAAGGGGTCCTATGCAAAATAGTGTAGAAATAGTCAAGACTTAGTGGCATCAAGTACATTTTGAAGAGCCATGAACTTGCATCCCAAAAATTTAACACATGGTCTTTGAAGCCATGTTTGTTTGTGTGACATGTACCTTATGTTTATGGTATCTCAATTAAAAATATTAACATTTTGATGCTCTGTGAACATTTTGTTTTACCTGACAGTGAAATATTGTGCTGTTATCAGCCCCAGAGGCCTTTGGGAATGCCATTTATTTTCAAGACAGTAAAGTTTAAAGGTGAAATTAAGCATGTACTGTGCTATCCTATTAAAAATAAATATGTCAACTTCTCCAACTGAGAAGAATAATTAACAAATGTAGTAATTATGGCTTCCTAGGTAGCTTATTATTTATTTATGTTAATAGTCTACTGTTATTTAGAGATACTGTTGTCAGTCAATAATATCTGAGTTTTTGATCAGTATTTATAATTTTATTTTATTTTTTCCAGTTATATAATGAGGACAATTCCCTGTGGTTTTGATGATTTCTAGCATCCATTATTTGAATTTGTCCTTTCAGCAAGTATTGTAGCATGAAATAATTAACGATTGGGCTGGATGGCGATGGATGGAGGCCTTTGTGCTTAGGCCCCAGCCACGTGGCTTCATCCCCATCCAGCTGGCGGATTCCAGGCCCAGGTAATCGGCGTAATCAAGACTCACTCACATGCAGGCTTCAGGAAGCATTAACTTTATTCATACTCTATTCACCACATGTGTGTGGCCTATCTCATAACCTTTTAAGCACTAGTTATTCTTGGCCCTGCATCTAAACTCCTTTCAGCCATCTTCCCTTTGGGCTCCATGCTGGTCAAAGACCAGAACACAGAAACCCAAAAGCCAGAGCGCCCAGCAGCGCAGAACGGGCAAAGAGCCAAAAGGGCCAAAAGCCAAAAGGGGCCGAATTCCCTTGGTCCAAGCCTTATATAACATTTCCCAGACCCCTCCCAGGAATGGGAGGGTCTAGCAGGTAAGGTTACACCTACTATCTGGTTTCCAAGACCCCTCCCCGAAATGGGTGGGTCTAGGGTCTTAAATAGGTACACCCACAAGTATGACTGCATCAAGATATAGTTAAAGAGATACTGTCACCTAGTAGGAAACTCTGGGTAAGAAGTTAGCTATTTGTTCAATTGCCTATATTTTTCAAAGAGGTATAGAACAGTAAAGTTTTTACATAATGGCAATAATTAAGAAGTGATAGATTACTTAAGCTATAAAATGATTAGTCTATATGCAAAAATCAAAGCAGGACTTTGATTAATGAAGCTGGAAACCAATTTTCCTTGCTATGGACATTATTTTAATTATTTGTTTTTATGTATCATTAATAACTTGTAATTGTAAAATAGATATGTTGTCATAAGTTTACCATTCATTTTACATGTTCTTTTACATAAATTGACTTTTCCTATGGAAGATTATGAAGTTATGATTAACCACATTTTAAATGTATCATCTAAGATTGGTAGTGGGGATGATGGAGACTAGAGGGCCAAGAATTTAACCTAAATCAGATGATTTCATAAAATAGAAAAGTCAGGATTGCAATACAAGTGTTTCAGCTTCAGAAATACTTCTAGCTAATAAGTTCTAATATAGTAAAAAACAAGATTTTAAAATGCTACACACAAACTATGTGCAATATATACCTGTTTCAGCACATGCATTTATATACATATCAAAATAACTTGTAAAAATAAGTTGTTACTTATGTAAAATGCCTTTTCTTCCTGATGTTTTATTCCCTAAACAGGCCTTCCTGTTTTAGAATTATAATGGCTTTACTCTATGAAAGTCATGATCCAAGGGACCGCAGAGACTCTAAAGGAGTTATTTCATTCCATAGAGACCATATTATGCATGTTATGAATGTTTAAGATAGAGTGCACAGTCTGCCATGTCAACTCTCATCTATTTCAATGACAGATTATTTTTCTTCCAGCACTAGTGGCTTGAATATATCAGCTACTAAAAGAGAGGACATTTTTCTTGTAGTTCAAACACACGTAAAAAATCATGATGGAACCAAAAAATAGAATTTAAGTGCCAGTAAAACTCTAACTTAAACTCATAAAAGCAAAATCATGTAACATTTTACCAAACAATTAAGTGAACTTCAAAATACGGAATTCTTCCTACATAATACCAGCAACATACAGGACACACAATCTCACTTTTATTGAAGAGTACTATTGCCATATCATAGGATATATGCTGTACATAACTTATCTATGTTAGTATTTGCCAGAACCCTGTGTGACAGCAGTAATTATTGTTTCTTTTTTTAATTTATTTTATTATTATTATTATTATTATTATTATTATTATTATTATTTGCTTTTTGGGTCACACCCTGTGACACTCAGGGGTTACTCCTGGCTATGAACTCAGAAATTGATCCTGGCTTAGGGGACCATATGGTAAACCAGGGGAACAAACCAAGCTCTGTCCTAGATCGGACATGTGCAAGGCAAATGCCCTTCTGTTGTGCTATAACTTAGGCCCTATTATTGTTTCTTTTTTAATATTAAGAAAATAAAGCTGAAAGAGGCCAAGGTAACTAACTGCTAGAAGACATAAGCCAGGATTCAAAAGCAAAGTCATCATTTCTATACATATATAATATATTTGCATTAGAACTAAGAAACCAAATTTTAGCTCCAGAGAAATTCAAATTTACAAGGGAGCAAATATTAGAATGTCCAGAAGTCAATTTGTTTGACAAAATATTCAAAAGATAATATTAATTCATGGTGCATATTCAGGCTTCTTAAAAATAACCTTTCCTAGACTTCCAATGCCCTGGATTATAATTTCAAATATTTGTATATTTCTCCTTTGGGGGTCTTGCTGTTTTGCAATGTTCAAAGGGAGAAAAAAAGTCTGTTTTCTAGTATACTTTTGCATTCTTTTTAATATAAAGCCATATTCTATCCATTTGTACCCTAGATTTGTTTTGGCAAAGAGATCTAGTCATTTGTGCCAATTCTAAGCAATCCATATTCCTTAAAATGAATTCCATGACTTACTCAGCGAGCTGTGATTGATTTAGCTTTGTCTGTCATGGTAGGCTGTGATAGCATGCATATTTGACAGCTATACTCCCTGCCTTAGAGAAATAAACCTCCTCTTGTGAAATACAGTCTAAAGAAAACTATCTACAAGCAGAAAAGATGGAAAGAGGAAAAAGTGAAGGTATACAAGAAGAAAACAAGAAAGAAGAACGGACAGAGACTACTTTGAGAGTTGGTGAAAGGAAAGAGGTATATTTCGATCTGAAATGTGCAGAATAATAGTATGTAAGATTAACTTGTGTTAATCATTGTTGAACATTTCACACATTTGTTTTTGTATCCACATACCCATCAAATTCCTCTTTACAGTCCAGTGCCACCATAATTTTGCTCAGATTATAACATCCTTGTCAATACCTATCTTCTATTTTATTTCTCTAGCTATAGTCTCCTAGTTTAAATCCTGTCCCCTCGGTAAAATATAGGATTAGATGCTCTTGCAGAAAGTTTTGAATGCTCTGACTGCAATGATTCCAGAGAACTTTCATCTCCAGTGATTTTTACCCAGAGAGGTTTCATTTTCAGAGATTTCATCTTTATGATCCCCAGAGGATCCTGTAATTCTTACAAATGAGAATTCCAAATGTCACCTACCAGTTTATTGATTCACTGGGAAGTCAAATGCAGTTGTTCTACATTTTAATTGTTACAGACTACTGTCTTCTAGTCATTCTATTATCAACTTTCAACTACTAACTGTAATGCTAATTTTCATTCTCTAAGTAAATCCCTTTTATTTCTTTCCAGTTATTCACTGGAACTTTCCATTGAATAGATTATCTTACTGGTCAGTCTAAAAGAGCTGTGAGGGCTACGCTCTGGAGAATCAGAGGGGAGTTGGAGAAGTTAAGCAGAATGAGCTGTCCAAAAATGTAGGTTCTGATCCAAGTTTTGCCACATTTTACCCATGTAACCTTGGTTCAATCATGTCCTAAAACTGAGTTTCTTCATGCATGAAATGGGGTGAATAAATTAACTTGTCTTTTCTCCAAGGTGGTTAGAAGGATTAGTAAGGTGTTATATTTGCAAATGTTTTATAATTTAATATTTTATACCTTGAGGTCATTCCATATTTCAGCTTTGGCTTCTGTGAAGGGGTCTATCATTAAGCCGTGAACTTTGACCTTTAGCCTCATAAAAGTTTTCCCAAGTTAAACCTGACCAGCCTAGGTGTTCCCTCTAGGCCTGTGTCAGAGTCCCTACAAACAAAATTCTTCATAATCTAAATATGACCTTAGATAAACCATCAGAGATTTAGATTGTTTTCTATTCTTTGTCAATGTTTGCATTCAGCAGATTGCTTTAATACTTCAGACCATGTGGCATATGATAAAACTACTTTACTGTCATTTATAAGTTTATTCTGAAGAAAATGTAGTTCTCTATCTGCCAACATCTAAAAACTATAAATAGTGAGAAAAATAGAGAAGCCTTAAAAGTCCATTGAAATATATTGGATTTGGAGCGTTTCTTGGATGGCCAGAGTGGAAAAATATTTTGCTAAAAAATAGGGAGTGTTGCTCCTACTGGCATAGAGGCAGACAGTTTAGTTAGTATTTACCCAGCCTGTGGCAAGGGAACACTTGGCTGTTTATGTCAGAGAAGGGGATGTTGGGAGACGCTGTTTGTCTAGTCAGAAATGCCCTTTGAGACTGCAAGGCTACCTGTGACCAATTTTCAACTAAATTTATCTTTGGACTTTGTGTAAGAAATCCAGCCTGAACCAAATCCATTTGGTCTTCTACATAACCATGTCAGAGAGTCCTTACCAAAAATCTCCCTGCATTGGTCGATAATGATGGCTTCTAAGTACTCAGCCAAGGCTGAATATGAGACTTAAATGTGAGTTCTTGGTAAGGAGACCTGAGTTTTATTTAATGTAGGAAGTAACTATCACTTATTAAATAAAAATGGACTGATATTTAACCAGTTATTTTCAAACGTCTTTGGCCTTTGCTCCATGGTAGAATAAATAACACATATTATTGACTATTACTTGTGGTTAACTTTATTTTAAGAAATGATTTATGTTTTACTTCATTTCTTATTTAAAGACACAGTAAGGTTTTTAATCACTTTACTAATTTGCCAAACTGACACTAATTTTGGGTATTTTAAATTTTAATGGATTTTTTTTACAAGAGTATTGATTAGTAGTTTTTTTTGTGTGTGTTTAAACTTTTTTTTAATTTTTTATTTATTTATTTTTTGTTTTTTGGGCCACACCCGTTAGATGCTCAGGGGTTACTCCTGGCTAAGCGCTCAGAAATTGCCCCTGGCTTGGGGGGACCATACGGGATGCCGGGGGATAGAACCTCGGTCGCGATCTTTCCTTGGCTAGCTCTTGCAAGGCAGACACCTTACCTCTAGCACCACCTCGCCGGCCCTAATTTTTTATTTTTAATTATGAGAACAAAGAGAACAAGGTAAAGTTACAGTGGAAGGACAATCACCCATAAACAGAATTCTCAGAAGTCTCCTTGCTGATAACTTACAAAAGAGTATTGATTAGTAGTTTAAAGGAAGACATTCCTATAGGAAGAGGCAATATGTTTCCTAGATTGTTATTGTTATTTTTAATTAACTTTATAACCATGGACTTTTATTTTCATCTGGGGCAGATTTTATTTCCTTCTTTCTTTAAGGTTTAGTTTTGCTTTGTTTTGTTTCTGCATTCACTTTTATTTGTCATTGTATCAGAGACTCAAGTTGAAAAGAAGTTATTTTGAGCTTAGCAAAATACTCAGATTAGGACTGTATTACCATAATGGTTCATAAATATTTGACCAGAATAAAAAGTCAAACATAAAGATTTGTGAAGCAGAACCTTGGTTGGGAGATTTCTTTTTTTTGCCTAGTGTTTTTCCTTCCATATCCATGTTTATTTCTATATCCTTCTTTCTGCATCATTAACCATTCCATCTTATCAAAAAGCCTGTGGTTAGTTATTATGACCCATTTTATAGATAATAAAGTTACAGTCAGGGAAACTGAATCCTAGCACAGTTTGTCTGAGTTTTATTTGCAGACCTAGCCTCTTTCTGCTAAATCTTAGAGACTCACAAGGGCAAGAATCTACAGGATAAGCCTCCTGTCACGTTGACAAATGTGTTAAATCAGAGATAAAGGCCTCCCTGTTAGACTGGCAAGGGGTCAGTTAGCCTGAGTTTTCACATCCTCCTTACTTCTGTTCTCATATAGAATCCTTTCTTGAGCTCTTTCCTGTAGTAACATAATTCAACTGGGGTGAGAAAAGTCCTAACTTTAAGGGTTCTGTTTGTCTAAGATGAACTCTACTTGTGCTCATCCCAATGTGCTGTGACTAACATGTGCTAAACCAGAGAACTGTGGCATCTTCATTAAGAGCTACTGTCTAGTGAATAATAATGCACAGGGAAACTACAAGATTTATCTATGGAGAAGAACTGAGAAAACCCCGCCCCACACACACAAAAACAGTGTATGTTACAAGTAAAATCTGGAGATCCTAAAATTAGAACAACACAGAGTCACATCCTTTATTTCCAGTTTGTTGATGAAAATTGCCTCACTTAGAGGCCTTGACTATGTTTTAATGAATACAATAATGATATTTAGGGACTTCATTTTAAGATAAGTTCTAGAATTGGGGGCTGTTATCAGACAAAAAAGTGTAGAATAAAGCTTGACTTAGATTTACAGTGGTCAACTTTATTTGAATATATATATATATATATACATATATATTTAGAGAGGGGGGAATTCTTATTTTTAATGAGGTACAATTTGAAGTTTATCGCACTAGAAACTAGTATAATACAATAGCAAGTTTGGGCTTTGGGGACAAATAAATCTCAAATTCCAGTTCAGAAACTTTTAAGTTCTGGATTATTTAACAAATTATTTAACCTATTTAATCATCAGTTGCTTCATTGAAAATAATACTATCTCATGAAAAATTTATATGTGATGACAATTAAATCATAACAGCATTAAGCCTGAAATTAAACACTAAATAGCATCTCTCTGTACAGCCTAACTAAATGGCTTCTTATATAGTTTACTTATTATCAATATGTTCTTCACTCAGGGGTATGTTTGGCAGGATTTAGGCCTAGGCCACATACAACAGTTCTTTGGGGCTATTCCTAACTCTGTGTTCAGGAGACTTTATTGAGTGCCAGGTATAGAAGAAGGTAGACTACATGTAAGGCAAGTGGCTTGTCTCCTATACAACTCTTCAGCCCCATTATTAATATATTCTTTTTTTTATTTTACTTTTTGTTGTTATTAACCTTTTTATTGACTAAGTTGCTCTGATTTACAATATTATTAAGAATGGTTTTCCCAGTACGTAATACCAACATTATTATATCCATCACGCATGACTGGTATACTTATCTTCCTCTCAAGGACCCCAGCATTCCTTCACAAATTTTTTTGCTCAGTTCTCCTCTTGTGTTGCCTTCAGCCCTTGGTTGCACCTTGCTGTCTATCTTTTAGTCTCACACATAAGACAGATGATTCTATGTATATCTCTATTAATATATTCTTTAAAATTATACCAAGATTTATTTTAAAATAACTTCAAAATAAGTTTGTTCCAATGAGGACTGCCACCTGTATACAGGTTGTCAAGACTCTCATATCCATCTACTCAGGAAGTCATCATCTATGTACTGGAAACCACTCTGCTGTGACAGTTAGTTAAGAATTTGGGTCATTCTTATTACATTCCTGCAAGAACAGTTTGTTTATACAACTTTCAATACAATATTTTTTCACCAGAGTATATTGTTTTCAATAAAAAAGACTCAAACTATAACAAGCTAAACACAAAATGGACCTGTTACACTGGTAGTCCTCAGGGCTGGGGTTGGTGGTATGGGATGCATGATGGGAACTGTGGTGGAGGGAGGTCAGTATGGTAGTGGGAATGGTCCTAATTCACTGTCACTAAATGCCTGAAATACAATGGTGAAAGACTTGTAATTCACAATGGTCTCAATAACATTTTTTAAAGAAATGATATCGCAATGCAGATATCATTTGTAGCCTTCATATTTTGCTCAATTAATTAGAAAATAAATATACTAGAGCTCCTGGGCTCAATATCCTTTAGGCTAATGTGACAGAGACAGACTGATAGGAACTGAATGAATTAGCCATCTGATTGGATCTAATTATATAGACCTGATAATTTGGGAATTCAATCTTCTGTCTATGAATCTTCATTATAACAAGAGTGTTTCTGGAACTTAGAAATCACAGAGAGAGGAGCCACTGAACTTCGCTGGATCTCAGATGCCAGCACCCTTCTGCCTCTCTACTCTGCTGTCCTGCATTTTCGGCCTGATTTCACCCTTGGTGCAGCTCATCAGCCAGGCTGCCTTCCTGTGAACTTTCCGGGGAGTCTGCCTTCCCGTGAGCCTTCCGTGGAGGTGAGTCGACACGCCCAGAAAGGGAGGAGCCACTGAACTTCGCTGGATCTCAGATGCCAGCACCGTTCTGCCTCTCTACTCTGCTGTCCTGCATTTTTGGCCTGATTTCATCCTGGGTGCGGCCCATCTGCCAGCCTGCCTTCCTGTGAGCCTTCCGTGGAGGTGAGACGACACGCCCAGAAAGGGAGAAGCCAGAGGAGCACCGTTGCTCCGCTCCCCTTCGCGACGGTGCACAGCATTTAGCCAATGAATACAATCACAACATGTAGAAAAACACGCAGTACTAGTGTGACAATGGGGAAACAACATGGGCCAGTGCCAGTCATAGAGAATGAAGATGGCAACTCTGATGACTTGAACATGATCAACCACCTAGTCAGTCTCTCAGATAAGGAGTTTAGAGTTGCAATATGGAACATGTTCAAAGAACTCAAACAAAGTATAGAAGAGAAAACTAAAAAGAATCAGGAGAATATGAAGATAGAAATGAGAAAACTCCAAACGGAAATTTCAGATCAAATAACAGGTCTGAGAAACTCAGTAGATGAATTGAAGAAAAACATGTTTGAGATTTCCCACAGGTTAACAGCAGCTGAGGATAGAATCAGTACACTGGAAGATGAGATACATAACAATTACATACAGCAGAAGAAATTGGAAAAAAGCCTCAAAGCAAATGATCAAACAATGGAAAAATTACTCAAAGAATGGGAACAGATGAAAATAGAAGTCTATGATAAGCTCAACAGAAACAACTTAAGAATCATTGGAGTCCCAGAGACTCAGGAAGAAAATCTCCGGGAAGAATCAACAGTCAAGAACATCATTAAAGAGAAACTACCAGAGATAATGAATACATGTGATCAAATCCTGCATGCCCGAAGAGTGCCAACTAAAAGAGACCCCAGAAAAAACACCCCAAGACACATCCTAGTCACAATGACGAATCCCATAGATAGAGACAGAATTCTGAAAGCAGCAAGATCGAAAAGAGAAATTACATTTAAGGGAACATCCTTGAGATTTACTGCAGACCTGTCACCAGAAACACTCAAGGCCAGAAGGCAGTGGTGGGACATAGTGACAAAACTCAATGAAATAAATGCTTTGCCTAGAATACTGCACCCAGCAAAACTCACTTTCAGGTTTGAAGGAACAATATATAGTTTCACAGACAAACAACAGCTCAAAAACTTCACAGACTCAAAACCATTCTTAAAAGAAAAACTGAATGGCATACTTTAAGACAAGGCTTACCAACAGACACACCAAACTTTAATATAAAGATGGCACTAACTCCCAGGACAATTCTTTCTCTCAATGTCAATGGACTAAATGCACCAGTTAAGAGACACAGAGTGGCTAAATGGATCAAAAAACTCAATCCAACCTTCTGCTGCCTACAAGAAACGCACCTGAATAGTCAGAACAAACATAGACTCAAAATAAAAGGCTGGAGGAAAATCATCCAAGCAAACAACACCCAAAAAAAAGCAGGAGTGGCCATATTAATATCAGATGATGCAAACTTTATACTTAGGAAAGTTGTAAGGGACAAAGATGGACATTTTGTATTAATCAAGGGATATGTACAGCAGGAAGAAATCACCCTCCTAAACATATATGCACCGAATGAGGGGCCAGCAAAATATTTAATACAACTGTTGACAAATCTGAAAAATAATATCAATAACAACACAATAATTGTGGGAGACCTCAACACGGCATTGTCAACACTAGACAGGTCAACCAGACTGAAACCCAACAAGAATATACTAGACCTGAGGAGAGAAATGGAAGAAAGAGGCCTAGTAGATATATACAGGACACTCCACCCCCAGAAGCCTGGATACACATTTTTCTCTAATATACATGGGACATTCTCTAGGATAGACTACATGTTAGCACACAAAACATATCTCCAAAATATCAAGAGGATAGAAATTTTGCAGGCTGCCTTTGCTGACCACAAAGCCCTGAAATTATATATAAACTACAAAGGGACACAGAAGAAAAATTTTAACACTTGGAAGTTAAATAGCCTCATACTGAATAATCAGTGGGTCCAAGATGAAATCAAAGAGGAAATCAAAACCTTCCTGAAAACAAATGACAATGGAGACACAATTTATCAGAACCTATGGGACACAGCAAAAGCAGTACTGAGAGGAAAATTTATAGCTTTGCAAGCACACATCAGGAAAGAAGAAGGGGCATACCTGAATAGCTTAATGACGCAGCTCATAGAATTAGAAAGTGCTCAACAAAAGGATCCAAAAATAGGGAGGCAGAAGGAAATAACAAAGCTGAGAGCAGAAATCAATGAAGTGGAAACCAGAAAAACCATCCAAAAGATCAACGAAAGCAGAAGTTGGTTCTTTGAAAAAAAAAAACAAGATTGATAGACCACTGGCAAAACTAACAAAGAAAGAAAGAGAGAGAAACTTGATAACTCGTATTAGGAATGAAAAAGGAGAGATCACTACTGATATGGTAGAGATTCAAAAGGTAATCAGAAACTACTTTGAGAAACTCTATGCCACTAAAAATGAAAACCTGGAAGAAATGGATAAATTTTTGGAATCTTATAATCTTCCACGATTGAATGAAGAGGATGTAGCATATCTAAACACACCCATTACTATTGAGGAAATTAAGAAAGTAATCAAATGTCTACCCAAAAACAAAAGCCCAGGCCCAGATGGATTTACTAATGAATTCTTTCAAACCTTTCAAGAGGAACTACTACCAATCCTGGCAAGACTCTTTCATGAAATTGAAAAAACAGGAAAACTTCCAAATAGCTTTTATGAAGCCAACATTACCTTGATACCTAAACCAGACAGAGATGCTACGAAAAAAGAAAATTACAGACCAATATCGCTGATGAATGCAGATGCAAAGATCTTCAACAAAATCCTGGCAAATAGGATTCAATGCCTCATTAAGAAGATCATCCACTACGATCAAGTAGGTTTCATTCCAGGAATGCAAGGCTGGTTTAACATCCGTAAATCTATCAACATAATATACAACATCAACAGCAAGAAAAATAAAAATCACATGATCATATCAATCGACGCAGAGAAAGCATTTGACAAGGTCCAACACACATTCTTGATCAAAACTCTCAGCAAGATGGGAATGGAGGGAACCTTTCTCAATATAGTTAAGGCCATCTACCACAAGCCAGAGGCAAATATTGTCCTCAATGGAGAAAAACTGAAAGCCTTTCCTCTAAATTCTGGCACAAGACAAGGCTGTCCTCTCTCACCACTCCTATTCAACATAGCACTGGAAGTACTCGCTATAGCGATTAGGCAAGAAAAGGATATCAAGGGAATCCAGATAGGAAAGGAAGAAGTCAAGCTCTCACTGTTTGCAGATGACATGATACTCTACTTAGAAAACCCCAAAGACTCTATCAAAAAGCTTCTAGAAACAATAGACTCATATAGCAAGGTGGCAGGCTACAAAATTAACACACAAAAATCAATGGCCTTCCTATACACCAATACTAATAAGGAAGAAATGGACATTAAGAAAACAACTCCATTCACTATAGTGTCACACAAACTCAAATATCTTGGAATCAACTTGACTAAAAATGTGAAGGACCTATACAAGGAAAACTATAAAACTCTGCTCCAAGAAATAAGAGAGGACACGCGGAAATGGAAGCATATACCCTGCTCATGGATTGGCAGGATTAACATCATTAAAATGGCAATACTCCCCAAAGCACTGTACAGATTTAATGCGATCCCCCTAAAGATACCCATGACATTCTTCAAAGAAGTGGACCAGGCACTTTTGAAATTTATTTGGAACAATAAACACCCTCGAATAGCTAAAGCAATCATTGGGAAAAAGAATATGGGAGGAATTACTTTCCCCAACTTTAAACTTTACTACAAAGCAATAGTTATCAAAACAGCATGGTATTGGAATAAAGACAGGCCCTCAGATCAGTGGAATAAGCTTGAATACTCAGAGAATGTTCCCCAGACATACAATCATCTAATTTTTGAAAAAGGAGCAAAAAATCCTAAATGGAACAAAGAAAGCCTCTTCAACAAGTGGTGTTGGCAAAACTGGGTAGCCACTTGCAAAAAATTGAACTTAGACCCCCAGCTAACATCATGTACGAAGGTAAAATCCAAATGGATTAAAGACCTCGATATCAGCCCCCAAACCATAAGATATATAGAACAATACGTAGGTAAAACACTCCAGGACATTGAGGCTAAAGGCATCTTCAAGGAAGAAACTGCACTCTCCAAGCAAGTGAAAGCAGAAATTAACAGATGGGAATATATTAAGCTGAGAAGCTTCTGCACCTCAAAGGAAATAGTGCCCAAGATACAAGAGCCACCCACTGAGTGGGAGAAACTATTCACCCAATACCCATCAGATAAGGGGCTAATCTCCAAAATATACAAGGCACTGACAGAACTTTACAAGAAAAAAACATCTAATCCCATCAAAAAATGGGGAGAAGAAATGAACAGACACTTTGACAAAGAAGAAATACAGATGGCCAAAAGACACATGAAAAAGTGCTCCACATCACTAATCATCAGGGAGATGCAAATCAAAACAACGATGAGATACCACCTCACACCACAGAGAATGGCACACATCACAAAGAATGAGAATAAACAGTGTTGGCGGGGATGTGGGGAGAAAGGAACTCTTATCCACTGCTGGTGGGAATGCCGTCTAGTTCAACCTTTATGGAAAGCGATATGGAGATTCCTCCAAAAACTGGAAATCGAGCTCCCATACGATCCAGCTA
Source organism: Suncus etruscus (assembly GCF_024139225.1). Taxonomy (NCBI): domain Eukaryota; kingdom Metazoa; phylum Chordata; class Mammalia; order Eulipotyphla; family Soricidae; genus Suncus; species Suncus etruscus. Next base: position 7,916,923 of record NC_064862.1, on the reverse strand, counting down.
TACCACTCCTAGGAATATACCCTAGGAACACAAAAATACAATACAAAAACCCCTTCCTTACACCTATATTTATTGCAGCACTATTTACCATAGCAAGACTCTGGAAACAACCAAGATGCACTTCAACAGATGAATGGCTAAAGAAACTGTGGTACATATACACAATGGAATATTATGCAGCTGTCAGGAGAGATGAAGTCATGAAATTTTCCTATACATGGATGTACACGGAATCTATTATGCTGAGTGAAATAAGTCTGAGAGAGAGAGAAAAACGCAGAATGGTCTCACACATTTATTGGTTTTAAGAAAAATGAAAGACATTCTTGCAATAATAACTTTCAGACACAAAAGAGAAAAGAGCTGGAAGTTCCAGCTCACCTCAGGAAGCTCATCACAAAGAGTGATGAGTTTAGTTGGATAAATAACTACATTTTAAACTGTCCTAATAATGAGAATGTATGAGGGAAATTGAGAACCTGTTTAGAGTACAGGCGGGGGTCGGGTGGGGAGGAGGGAGACTTGGGACATTGGTGATGGGAATGTTGCACTGGTGATGGGTGGTGTTAAAAAAATGTTATGTCATAATAATTCATAAAGCATAAATGTATAACAATATAATCATTAGACAACTGTATAAATTCATAACAATACAATTAATAATAAGAGAAAAACTGAATTTGTTTTAGTCTCAAGAACAAAAAAAAAAAAAAGAAATCACAGAGAGTTGTTTCGGGTTATTTAATTAAATTATCACTGATGTAAAAATGTATAATTTTTTTTTTTTGGTTTTTTGGTTTTTGGGTCACACCCAGCAGTGCTCAGGGGTTACTCCTGGCTGTCTACTCAGAAATAACTCCTGGCAGGCACGGGGGACCATATGGGACACCGGGATTCGAACCAACCACCTTTGGTCCTGGATCGGCTGCTTGCAAGGCAAACGCCACTGTGCTATCTCTCCGGGCCCAAAATGTATAATTTTTATTTATGCAAAGTCACCCCAAAATGTTATTTAACTCCATCCTACTAAAATCCAGAGATACTGTTTCTGATATACCTAAAAATATTTGTCTAATAGCTACAATTAAAAGGAAATTGGGTTAGTTTTGTAATTTCAGGGATTGTTAGTGCATCTTAGTTATTTATTCACAATAAAACAAAACAATGTGGACAACCAAGCTGAAGAACATGACTTAAACACTGGGTGTGACAGGCCCTGGGGAGGGTCTGACTCTGCAAAGGCTTAGCAGACAGAAAAGGTGTGGTATTCTGGACATGCAATTTCTCTAATCCTTATGCAGCAAAGAACTGAACACTTGGGAAAAAGAACTGATAGACTTATCTGTGTTCCCATGTACTTTTCAAAGACTAGCATATTACCATAGTCCAACTGGGAGTTACTCTGTGTGTTCCGTTACTATTCCTTGTTATTTTCTAGATACTTTATATGTGATCTCCTTCAATTTTTACAAAATTTCAATGAGAAGAAATTTGCTAACTGCATTATAAAGATAAGTAACTACAACTCATGGAAGTAAATAGCACAAAGCTATGCAATTGGTAAATATGGAACACTGACTTATTCATCCACTCACTGAAAACCTAGTATATACCCAGAATCTTCCTGACATTAGGAATCTAATGACATGAAACTTATACAGTGGGGGTTAAGGTAAGGGACTGTAGAAAAAAATCTAAGAAAAATACACATGGTAATTCTAAAGTAAATTTAAATGCCAAGAGAAAAGAACCAATTTAGAGTAGGAACTGAGGAAGGTTTCTTCTAAGAGATAAAATTTAACCAGAACTTTGCATGAAAAGAAAGATCTAAAAATGTGACTATTTAAGGGAAGAGAACAAATATTACAAATGTCCCAAAGAAGGAACAAGGTGTTCATTTGTTTAATTGCAAAGGTAAGCAGTCTTTAGATTATGCTGATCTTGGCAGGTTATCTTAAAGAGTTGAGATATTATTCCAGGTGTGATGGAAAAAAAATGATTTTACAAGATTTGAAACAAAGAAGACATGATGTAATTTATCTTTTTTAGAGATAAAATAATTTCAATCAGTCTTATTTTGAAGTCCATGCTACTCACTTTAGGTCAATCAATATGCTTCAAAATATTGCTTCATTATTATTCTGAAGGATAATAGTCACATAGTTCAAACAACAGAAATGACTAGATATAAGACAAGGAAATGATCATTCAGCACAGATATAGGCATAAAAAGAATCTGCATCTGAGAGTATACAGCTCAGGTTCTTGTCACCAAGAGGTCAACAGTGAAGACAGAGGACTAGAGACAAGATACTAAATTCAATAGAAACTTTGAAAGCAAAGTAAAAGCAGGAAAGCTGAGGTATGCATATTCTTAAATAAAATATCCAGCAAAGGTGAAAAATATATATGTATTTTTTTATTTAAACAACTTTATTACATACATGATAGTGTTTGGGTTTCAGTCATGTAAAGACACCAACACCAGTGCAACATTCCCATCACCAGTGTCCCAAATCTCCCTCCTCCCCACCCGACCCCCGCCTATACTCTAAACAGGCTTTCTATTTCCCTCGTACATTCTAATTATTAAGATAGTTCAAAACTTAGTTATATCTCTAACTAAACTCATCCCTATTTGTGGTGAGCTTCATGAGGTGAGCTGGAACTTCCAGCTCTTTTCTCTTTTGTGTCTGAAAGTTATTATTGCAAGAATGTCTTTCATTTTTCTTAAAACCCATAGATTAGTGAGACCATTCTGCGTTTTTCTCTCTCTCTGACTTATTTCACGCAGCATAATAGATTCCATGTACATCCATGTATAGGAAAATTTCATGACTTCATCTCTCCTGACAGCTGCATAATATTCCATTGTGTATATGTACCACAGTTTCTTTAGCCATTCATCTGTTGAAGGGTATCTTGGCTGTTTCCAGAGTCTTGCTGTGGTAAATAGTGCTGCAATGAATATAGGTGTAAGGAAGGGATTTTTGTATTGTATTTTTATGTTCCTAGGGTATATTCATCGGAGTGGTATAGCTGGGTCATATGGGAGCTCGATTTCCAGTTTTTTGTGGAATCTCCATATTGCTTTCCATAAAGGTTGAACTAGACGGCATTCTCACCAGCAGTGGATCAGAGTTCTTTTCTCACCACATCCCCGCCAACACTGCTTGTTCTCATTCTTTGTGATGTGTGCAATCTCTGGGGTGTGAGGTGGTACCTCATAGTTGTTTTGATTTGCATCTCCCTGATGATTAGTGATGTGGAGCATTTTTCATCTGTCTTTTGGCCATTTGTTATGTTAAAGCATCTGTCCATTTCTTCTCCCCGTTTTTTGATGGGATTAGATGTTTTTTTTTGTAAATTTCTGTGAGTAACTTGTATATTTTGGAGATTAGCCCCTTATCTGATAGGTATTGGGTGAATAGTTTCTCCCACTCAGTGGTGGGCTCTTGTATCCTGGGTGCTATTTCTTTTGAGGTGCAGAAGCTTCTCAGTTTAATATATTCCCATCTGTTAATCTCTGCTTTCACTTGCTTGGAGAGTGCAGTTTTCTCCTTGAATATGCCTATAGTCTCAATGTCCTGGAGTGTTTTGCCTATATGTTGTTCTATATATCTTATGGTTGTGGGTCTGATATCGAGGTCTTTAATCCATTTGGATTTTACCTTTGTACATGATGTTCGCTGAGGGTCTAAGTTCAATTTTCTGAAAGTGGCTAGCCAGTTTTGCCAACACCACTTGTTGAAGAGGCTTTCTTTGCTCCATTTAGGATTTCTCGCTCCTTTATCAAAAATTAGGTGATTGTATGTCTGGGGAACATTTTCTGAGTTTTCAAGCCTATTCCACTGATCTGAGGGCCTGTCTTTATTCCAATACCATGCTGTTTTGATAACTATTGTTTTGTAGTACAGTTTAAAGTTGGGGAAAGTAATCCCTCCCATATTCTTTTTCCCAATGATTGCTTTAGCTATTCTAGTGTGTTTATTGTTCCAAATGAATTTCAAAAGTGCCTGATCTACTTCTTTGAAGAATGTCATGGGTATCTTTAGAAGAATTGCATTAAATCTGTACAATGATTTGGGGGAAATTGCAATTTTAATTATATTAATCCTGCAATCCATGAGCAGGGTATGTGCTTCCATTTCCACATGTCCTCTCTTATTTCTTAGAGCAGAGTTTTATAGTTTTCTTTGTATAGGTCCTTCACATTTTTAGGTAAGTTGATTCTAAGATATTTGAGTTTGTGTGGCACTATTGTGAATAGGGTTGTTTTCTTAATGTCCATTTCTTCCTTATTACTATTGGTGTATAGAAAGGCCATTGATTTTTATGTGTTAATTTTGTAGCCTGCCACCATGCTATATAAGTCTATTGTTTCTAGAAGCTTTTTCTAGAGACTTTAGGGTCTTCTAGGTAGAATATCCTGTCATCTGCAAACAGCGAGAGCTTGACTTCTTCCTTTCCTATGTGGATTCCATTTATATCTACTTCTTGCCTAATCACTATAGCAAGTACTTCAAGTGCTATGTTGAATAAGAGTGGTGAGAGAGGACAGCCTTGTCTTGTGCCAGAATTTAGAGGAAAGGCTTTCAGTTTTTCTTCATTGAGGACAATATTTGCCTCTGGCTTGTGGTAGATGGCCTTAACTATATTGAGAAAGGTTCCTTCAATTCCCATCTTGCTGAGAGTTTTGATCAATAATGGGTGTTGGACCTTATCAAATGCTTTCTCTGCATCTATTGATATGATCATGTGATTTTTATTTTTCTTGTTGTTGATGTTCTGTATCATGTTAATAGATTTACGGATGTTAAACCATCCTTGCATTCCTGGGATGAAACCTACTTCATCATAGTAGATAATCTTCTTAATTAGGAACTGAATCCTATTTGCCAGGATTTTGTTGAGGATCTTTGCATCTGCATTCATCAGCTATATTGGTCTGTAATTTTCTTTTTTCATAGCATCTCTATCTGGTTTAGGCATAAAGGTGATGTTGGCTTCATAAAAGCTATTTAGAAGTGTTTCCGTTTGTTCAATTTCATGAAAGTGTCTTGCCAGAATTGGTAGTAGTACCTCTTGGAAAGTTTGAAAGAATTCATTAGTGAATCCATCTGGGCCTGGGCTTTAGTTTTTGGGCAGATATTTGATTAGCATTTTAATTTCATCAATAGTGATGGGGTGTTTAGATATGCTATATCCTCTTCCTTCAACCGTGGAAGATTATAAGAGTCCAAGAATTTATCCATCTCTTCCAGGTTCTCATTTTTAGTGGTGTAGAGTTTCTCAAAGTAGTTTCTGGTTACCCTTAGAATCTCTGCCATATCAGTAGTGATCTCTCCTTTTTCATTTCTAATACGAGTTATCAAGTTTCTCTCTCTCTCTTTCTTTGTTAGTTTTGCCAGTGGTCTATCAATCTTATTTATTTTTTCAAAGTATCAACTTCTGCTTTCGTTTATCTTTCGGATTATTTTTTGGGTTTCCACTTCGTTGATTTCTGCTCTCAGCTTTGTTTTTTCCTTCTGTCTCCCTATTTTTGGTTTCTTTCATTGAGCACTTTCTAGTTCTATGAGCTGCGTCATTAATCTACTCAGGTAAGCCCCTTCTTCCTTCCTGATGTGTGCTTGCAAAGCTATAAATTTTCCTCTCAGTACTGCTTTTGCTGTGTCCCATAAGTTCTGATAGTTTGTTCTTTATTATCATTTGTTTCCAGGAATCTTTTCTTTCCTCCTTGATTTCATCTTGGACCCACTAGTTATTCAGTATGAGGCTGTTTAACTTCCAGGTGTTAAAGTTTTTCTTAAGTGTCCCTTTGGATTTTACAAATAATTTCAGAGCCTTGTGGTCAGCGAAGGTAGCCTGCAATATTTCTATCCTCTTGATATTATGAAGGTATGTTTTATGTGCCAGCATGTAGTCTATTCTGAAGAATGTCCCATGTACATTGGAGAAGAATGTGTATCCAGGTTTCTGGGGATGAAGTGTCCTATATATATCCACTAGGCCTCTTTCTTCCATTTTTCTCCTCAGGTCTAATATATTCTTGTTAGATTTCAGTCTGGTTGACCTATACAGTGTTGACAAAGCCATGTTGAGGTCCCCCACAATTATTTTGTTGTTATTGATATTATTTTTCAGATTTGTCAACAATTGTATTAAATATTTTGCTGGACCCTCATTCAGTGCATATATGTTTAGAAGAATGATTTCTTTCTGCTATACATGCCCCTTGATTAATATGCAATGTCCATCTTACAACCTTCCTGAGTATAAAGTTTGCATTATCTGATATTAGTATGGCCACTCCAGCTTTTTATGGGTGTTGTTTGCTTGGATAATTTTTCTCCAGCCTTTTATTTTGAGTCGATATTTGTTCTGACTATTCAGGTGTGTTTCTTGTAGGCAGCAGAAGGTTGGATTGAGTTTTTTGATCCATTTAGCCACTCTTTGTCTCTTTAACTGGTGCATTTAGTCCATTGACATTGAGAGAATTGTCCTGGGATTTATGCCTCTTTATATTGAAATTTGGTGTGTCTTTTGGTTAGTCTTGTCTTACATTAGGTCTTTCACTTTTTCTCTTAAGACTGGTTTTGAGTCTGTAAAGTTTCTGAGCTTTTTTTTTTTTTTTTTTTTGGTATGTGAAATCATGTATTCTTTCATCAAACTGGAAAATGAGTTTTGCTGGGTACAGTATTCTAGGTGAAGCATTCATCTCATTCAGTCTTGTCACAATATCCCACCACTGCTTTCTGGCATTGAGTGTTTCTGGTGACAGGTCTGCTGTAAATCTCAAGGATGCTCCCTTGAATGTAATTTCCCTTTTTGATCTTGCTGTTTTCAGAATTATTTCTCTATCTGTGGGATTCATCATTGTGACTAGGATGTGTCTTGGGATATTTTTTCTGGGGTCTCTTTTGGTTGGTACTCTTCGAGCATACAGGATTTGATCACATATATTCTTTAGCTCAGGATGTTTCTCTTTAATGATGTTCTTGACCATTGATTCTTACTAGAAATTTTCTTCCTGGGTCTCTGGGACTCCAATGATTCTTAAGTTGTTTCTGTTGAGCTTATCATGGACTTCTATTTTCATCTGTTCCCATTCTTTGACTAATTTTTCCATTGTCTATTCATTTGCTTTAAGTTTTTTTTCCAATCTCTCCCACTGTATGGAATTGTTGTTTATCTCATCTTCCACAGCACCAATTCTATTCTCAGCTTCTGTTACCCTGTCCCAGAGATTATCCATTTTGTCGTTCACTCCATTTACTGATTTTATCAGGCCTGTTAGTTGACATGTTATTTCAGTTTGGAGTTTTGTGATTTCTGTCTTCATATTTTCTTGGTTCTTATTAGTGTTCTGTTCAACTCGATCCATGGTTTCTTTGAGTTCTTTGAGCATCTTCTATATTGCTAGTCTAACATCCTTATCTGAGAGGTTGATTAGTTGGTTGGTCATTATCTGGTCATCAGAATTGTCATTTTCATTCTCTATGTCTGATTCTGGCCTGCGTTGTTTCCCCATTGTCACACTTGTATTGTGGGTTTTTCTACGTGTTGTGGTGGTATTCATTGGCTAAATGATGTACGCAGCCACACTCCTCTGGCTCCACCCTTTCTGAGTGGGTTGACTTGCCTCCAAGGGAGGGGAGTTCTCTGTGGATGAAGCCTCTTACAGGATCAAATCTTAGGCCTGGGCACACAGTCCGGAGAGAAATGCTGGGCTTCAGTGATCCAGCACAGTTCTTAGTATGATTTTTATCTTTAGAAAGAGTGCATGGCCGCGTAGTGAAGCAAAGCAGCCATGCTCTTCTGGAGCCTCTTTTTGGCTCACTCCAAAGAGTTTCACAGGACAGAACAGGAGGCAGACACACACAAGCAGCAGTCACAATTTTTCACAGTCGGGCCCACTGGGCAGACGTAGTTTCGTAGATTTTCCCAGCCTCGTATTTTAATATGTAATGTGAGATACTTCACAGTTAATTCTAAAGTTTACAGAATTGGCAAACTGAATTGTGTAGACTCTGTAAACTTAAAATAATTTTCATCAATTTCTGAAACATTATTCTCTTATTCTAATTTGCCTTATTCTCTCTCCCTTGTTATTTGACACTCAACTTTCCTTCCTTCATTTCTCTCTTCTTCTTTATCTCCTCTATATATTTTAGTACAAGGATAAGTAAAAAAAAAACACCATTATTTTAACTAGGGGTACAAGTGAGCCCTTTAAATTGAAGCAAGTGTAAGATAAAGGGCTTGGAAAAGAATAAAATGATCAGGAGTCTGTGTATCCTGGACATTCTCAAGACCCCTAGTCAAAAAATGTCTTTCTTCAGGGTATTATCTTTCTAATACGATCCTACCTATTTCCCTCCTGCTCCTGTATTGCTTTATTGGTATCACCTGTCAGTCAAGAATACATACAGTTAACAGGATTCAAGAAACAAAAGCAAGCCAGAAGCCAGTTCCTTAGAAAAGCAAAAGCACTACGATTCTCAGAGCAAGAACTAACATTCTTTTTTTTTACCTCTTCCTATGTATCATAGGAAAAATGGTAAGTGAGAAATCCAAGATAATGACAAGGAATAATGAAAAGAAGAACTCAGAATGAGAAACTTGTAGAGATAAAAAGTTAGCATTGACAGGCAACTAGCACAACGAGCACTTCCTGTTCCACAATCGGATTCAATTCCAGAGAACAGTGTTCATAGAACTCAGACCCAGTAATACTCTCTTTGGTGTGGGTGGGGCTATATCTTGGGGTGGAACAAGAATGGGTTCTATTCTCAGAAAATGAGAAAGACGTTGGAAAGCAAGCTTCATGTTCAGCATAACCTTTTTTCTTGATGGACACTTTATTCACTCCTTTTTTTGTCAAGGCATCCAATGTTTATTTAATAGCTTATCCTAAAATTCTGAGCTTCACAGCATGGGCAAATTGAACTGCATGTGCTCTGTAAAATTAAGATAGTTTTCATCATTTAATGAAACCTTATTTTTTTCTTGTTCTTTTTTGCCCTATTTTTTCTCTCCCTCTTTATGTGACTCAACCTTCCTTCCTTCATTTCTCTCTTCCTCTTCATTTACTCTTGTATGTTTGTACATGGTTAAGTAAAAACAAAATAACAAAAAGAAATCAGGATTTAGGAAATAATATAAATATATATGCTCTGTAGGTTTCTATTTTTTAATGTAATAGTATTATTTGCCATTATCCAAGCTTCAGGCTTAGATATACGATTTTAAACTATTCATAATTTTTAACTGGAAACGATTTATTTTGAGTGGTATATTTGTTCATTTATTCAAGATGCTTATTTGGGCTCATTTACTTCTTGTATCTAAGGACATGAAATTATTTATATCAGTCTAAATGCCCCTTACCAAGTTTTTCATTGCCTTGTGCTTCAGTTTCCTCTTAATGGTGTTTATTTTGTGCTATTTAGTTTGAAGAGCCCGGCTGGAGAATGTAAAAGGCAGATCGGAGCTGTGGAGTTCTGCTTTCCATGTGTAATCTGTTAACATTGCACCATCTGCCCTGGGCAACTGGCCTATTCCTTCCCTGTTCTCCTCTGGGTAGTAAACAGATTTACTCAAAGGAATAAAAGAAAGGGAAGAACAAAGGAGTAAGGAATAGGAATGGAAGGACACCCATTGGTGCAAGATTAGAAGATATTTACTTATGCATGCTGTTGCCAGCTTCCAAAGCTACTTGCTTTGCCCCCATATCTGCAGTAGCCACACTGCATAGCTCCCGCCAAAAATTATTATGAGTAAACGGGGTGATACTGCACATTTCTTGGCTTTATCTGTGAATGCCATAACTGTTATAGTGAAAAAGAGATCAGTCTTACACATCTTCAAAACCAAGCTTTCAAAACCAAGCTCAAGCAACAACTCTTATTACTCAACTTCTTCCACAAAACTCACACAGCCTATCTATTCATTCTCTACACTACATATATATCTTGCACATAGCTCTTCTACCAATTCTATTACAATACAACATACTATTTTTCCTTAGTTGATTTGAGCTCTTTTTTTTAGTCTCTTAGTTGATTGATATTAGCATATTATTTTGCTGTCATAACAAATTACTACAAAGGAGTGACTTAAATGACAGAAACTTATTATATTGCATTTCTTGAAGCTACATATATGTCTAACATCATTTCTTTTGAAGACTGTGAGAAAAAATTGTTCTGTATTTCTTTTCTAGCATTTGGTGGCATTCTAGCAATATATAAAGTTTCTTTGCTTATAAATGGTTTATCTCTGCCTTCATCTTTGAACTCTCCCTGTATGAATGTCTGCCTACTTAATGCTATTGCTTTTATAAGAACATAAATCATATTGGAATAATAATCCACCTACTCTAAACTAGCCTCATTTTAACTAATTCCATCTACAAAAATTCTATTGCCAAGTAAACTCATATACTGATATGATAGGGATTAAGAACCAACACATAACTTTTGAGGGGACACAACTCAGTTCTTTTTTTTTTTTTTTTTTTTTTGTGGTTTTCGGGTCACACCCGGCAGTGCTCAGGGTTTTTTCCTGGCTCCGTGCTCAGAAATTGCTCCTGGCAGGCACAGGGGACCATATGGGACGCCGGGATTCGAACCGATGACCTTCTGCATGAAAGGTAAACACCTTACCTCCATGCTATCTCTCCGGCCCCAACATTTTTTTTTTTTTTTTTTGGTTTTTGGGCCACACCCGGCAGTGCTCAGGGGTCACTCCTGGCTGTCTGCTCAGAAATAGCTCCTGGCAGGCACGGGGGACCATATGGGACACCGGGATTCGAACCAACCACCTTTGGTCCTGGATCGGCTGCTTGCAAGGCAAACACCGCTGTGCTATCTCTCCGGGCCCACAACTCAGTTCTAACAATTGCTTTAATTCTCTGAACAGAATTAAATATGTTAATTCTTTGGTACCTGATACCTTGCCTGAAGTTTAAGAATAGTCAAGTATATATTTAATTAAGTTAGATTTTTTCTCCCACTTTCATTGTAGATAAAGTTTCAAATAAATATGAGCATTTTTCTAAAATATTAATGAATTAAGAAAAGAATACCTGAACATAGTATGGATTTCTGATTGCAGGAGGCCTCAATGTGGCCTTCAATAATTTTAGATGATAACATCAACCTCAATAGTCACCTAAGAGGACTTCATGTGACAAATGGCAATGTATGTCAAACCTATTATTAGGCACAAAGAGATGACACCAATGTTTTACTTGCATTGCACAATCTAACAGAAAGTTTTTGAAACCTATTGATCTCATGCATTCTGCAGACTAAAACATGTTATATTCATGAAACTTCATATATCTTCATTTTATGTTATATCTTATAAGAATATACAAAAAGGAGGCTGGAGCAATAACACAGTGGGTAGGGAGTTTGCATTGCATGTGGCTGACTCGGGTTCGATCTCCAGCATTCCATATGGTCCCCTGAGCCTACCAGGAGCAATTTCTGTGTGCATAGCCAGGAGTAACCCCTGAGCGCCACCAGGTGTGACCCAAAAACCAATAAATAAATAAATTAATTAAATTTAATTTAAAAAATAAAGCTTAGTTTAACAGTGGTGTGCTGAGGAATTTTGACTTCAGGTGATGAATAATTTCAAGCATAAGACTTGCACTGAAACTATTTACAATTCAGGAGTCTTTCCCAAAGAACATTTACATAGAACAGTGAATATAGATTAGAAGCATATACAAAATTCACAAAGAAATAAATACAGTAATATGAATCACAGATGATCAGGGAAGAATTGAACAAATGAACAGAATAAAGAAGAGATAGTGGACACACCCAGATTCACCCAGAACCCTGGTATCCTTAGTAACATTTTCTCCAACTCTTTTTTTTTTTTTATGTCCACATCTCTTCTTACCTTTCTCCTTTGGATATAGAACTTGACCATTGGAGGGGCTTTGCTCCTAGGTCTAAAGAACTGAAAACAACCTAAAAGTTCACTAGCCACTTCACTCTACTCTATTATTAACTCTTTAAATCCCACAGTCCTTAGACAGCTGGTCTAAAGCCTAGTTCCTTTGATTCTACTTGTGACAAATTTTGAGATATAAGTTAAACTCATGCATTCTTTATAGGATCAAGACTGAAACCCCTTTCGTGTCTACTTCTTTCAATCCCTTACCAGTATCTTTATTGGAAAAACAACCTTAATAAATAACTAATCTTTCCACTGAGATGTCCTGGTGATCTCTTTTAAGCAAAAAAAAAAAACATATTTAAAGCTTGGGATCAAAATTATATATATATGTATGTACACATATATGTATATATGTGTACATACATATATATACATACAGATGGTAGAGTACTTGCTTTGTACATCTCATGTGGTCACCCAAGCCCTACAAGTATTTATCCCTGAGCACAGAGTAAGTTTCAAAACTCACTGGATGTGACCCACCCAAAAATTAAAATTAAAATGATTCAGTGAAGGAAATTTTCACATTAACCAAAAGAAAAAATATTAAAACTCAAACCAGGTGCACAAACAATTGTTTGGGAACCAAAAGAATAAGCACCAAAGAGAGATGAAGTCATGAAATTTTCCTATACATGGATGTACACGGAATCTATTATGCTGAGTGAAATAAGTCAGAGAGGGAGAGAAAAACGCAGAATTGTCTCACTCATCTATGTGTTTTAAGATAAATGAAAGACATTCTTGCAACAATAATTTTTAGACACAAAAGAGAAAAGAGCTGGAAGTTCCAGCTCACCTCAGGAAGCTCACCACAAAGAGTGATGAGTTTAGTTAGAGAAATAACTACATTTTAAACTGTCCTAATAATGAAAATGTATGAGGGAAATGGAGAGCCTGTTTAGAGTACAGGCGGGGGTTGGGTGGGGAGGAGGGAGACTTGGGACTTTGGTGATGGGAATGTTGCACTGGTGATGGGGGGTGTTCTTTACATGACTGAAACCCAAACACAATCATGTATGTAATCAAGGTGTTTAAATAAAAAAATAAAAATAAATAAAAATAAATAAATAAGTAAATAAAAAACCTTCACCTAAAAAAAATCTAATTTTCATTCTTTCTTCGACTATCTGAAAGGAAAAAACATCTTCTGATCATTAAACAGCTTAAACTTTGTTACTTAAAATTTAGGGCATGCCAGCAAGATCAATATTTCTTTAGTAGAAACTTAACATAATTACTTTGATGTCAAAGGGAAAGAATGGTACAAATACTTTGCTGGCTTTGTCTTCCTGCTTCACTCTCCCCCTTCTCACTCTTCCTCATTCCCTTTTGTGTGATCTCTGGTTCCTTCAATTATCTCATGGTCTTTACTTCTCAGGAATGACCTCTTCATAATGTTCTGCACTGATTGTTCTCATCTATGACTCTACCCAGGACATATATGAAGTTCTGAATAACATGCTCTGTCTTATTGTTCTTCTTAAATTGGTGAGGAAACAAGTTGGGCTATGTGCTATTTTCTTTGAAGTCTGAGTTCATAAAGTATTATTATAAAGCATTTTAAAGCATGACCATAAATAGAATTTCTGCTGCTATTCTGTCAGCTAAGCTTTTATTCTGTAAAGGTATCTGAAGCACACGGGGAGAATGCTGCTACAATCCAATAAAATTTACAACCAAGTTCATCTGATACTAATGTAATGACAAATATAATAAGTATTGCACTACAAGATGTTAATAAACCATTAAGTGGCTGGCATAAATGTCATTTAATACCCAAATTTTATAGAGAGAAAGTAAATATACAGTTTTTAAGTTCCTATTAGAGAGGCTATATTCAGTATTAAGGCAAATCAAACAGTTTCCAATTATATAAAACATAAACAATATATTTATAATTGTTACCCTTTAGGGGATCAGAGAAATAGTATAGGAGTAAGGCCCTTAAATTGCATATATTTAGTGCCAGTTCTATCCCAGCAGTTTACATGAATTCTGGCATATCACTATGGATCACTCCTAAGCAGAGAGCCAAGAATAACCCCTCACCACTGCAGATTTGTCCCTAAAACACACACTCACATATACACACACCAATATATATACATATATAATATTTATTCCGCAGTTTATATTATCTTACTTTATATGAGGGGCTTCTTTGTGACAAACACCATGTCAGCTTCTGTAGATTTGGGGAAGAATAGGGGCTTCGGGGTCTTTCCATTATCCAGCACTCTTGGTTCTAATATTCACTCTCACTCTCTAGCATCTGGGCTAATGTTCTACATAAGAAGTGTCTTGAGTTCTCTCATTAACAGACTTTCCCTTCATCAGAAAGGTCCCTATTCAGTTCCTCCTGGTCTTGGTCTTTAATTCCTGCCTGAGGCCTCAAGTTTGTGGAAACTGTGGTCCACAGAAGTCCACATGCGACTTCTCTGCTAAATCAAGTGGGCATAAACAGAATTTTACTGTATTAGTGTCAAAGTGAAATGTTGATGCAGAAAGATACAAAATACAATGAGAAGAGCTTCCTATCCGATGAGATGGTAGGTCCAAGGGGATAAGACTTAGAGGTATGAGAGTAGGAAGTAGCAATGATGGGAAAGAGGAGCCAATTAGTCATGTAACAACAGACCCTGTGCATGTATATGCTGTCTGCAATGAGCAAGCAGAGCTCTTTGAAGAACTGAAAGTCATCTAAGGGAAGCAAAGATACAGAAACAATAACAGCTTTCTTAGGAGTTTGCTATTAGTTGAGAATCACGATAAACCTAAATTCGTGGCTGAATCTTGCCACCACATTCTGAAGTATCAATTTATTGTCATTCAACAGATGGGAAAACCAAGGCAGACATGCCCCAAATTAAACAGCTAGTGAGTGTCAAAGCAAAGCTTTGAAACCAGTTCTTCCTGAATTCAAATCAATATTTTTAACTGCTTTGCTCTGCTGCCTTCACTAAAGAAACCTGATCTGCAGGCTTAAAGTAGCACCAAGCTACAGCATGATCCAAAACAAATGGCACCTCTTTTCCCTTCCTTATTACTTGCTTTCTGGTTCCTATAATAAAATAAAGGAGAAAAAACTTTTCAATCAAATACATGGAGGAGCAATAGAATATCAGCCTAAATGAGATTTGATAGAATTATAAGTGGCGAGATGAAAGGGTGTTGAAATCAGAAGGGAGATTATTGCTGGCTGAATGAACTCAGAAAGCAGAGACTGAAGATGCCAAAAACAGATGTCCCTGAACTGACCTTTCAGACAAGTATATCCACATTTACATGTAGCCAAACATAGACAAACTGGATCTGTATCGAAAATTTCTTTATGCTCCCTCTGTGCTTTGGGGCCCAGATTCCCTGCTGAACAACTTGACTACAAACACTAAGGTAGGTAAAAGGAGGACAAATGCCACTCGAGTTTCTCAGGGAGAAAGAGATACCCCACGAAGAAAAAGAAATCACCCTTTTTCTTTTCAGGGCAAGGTTCCAGAGGACTAATGTGTTCACAGATGTGAGTTTCAAAATACCTGTCCCCTGAATTCTTTTCCTTCTCTTTTTGCTGAAATAGTGACTTGCCTTCCACATAGTCCCATCTCTGAAATAAAGAGATTAAGGAGATGGTGGCCAGATTAGTCACTGGCCACAAGTTACTTCATGAACAGTATTGTTTATTGGACAACTAGTAGAATCTTTTACTCAAAGATTGTATCTCCCTCTTAGGGTTTCACTCACTGTCCAGGAGAATTGTCCAGGGCCCAGATTTTAGCCAAAAAGCCAGTGCTTTCAGAGCTCTCAGTTATCAGGAATAATTCCCATTTACCAAACTCAGGGGTTAGATATATAAATCTAATGACAGTTTACTAACTGTGTATTAGGGAAGACCTTCAAGTTAACAAAACTCTTGTATCTCCACCACAATAGAGAGCTAGTTCACATTTATTCTGAGACTAAGGAATCAGACCAAGGAAGTTAAAGAAACAATTTCTAAATCAGAACATGTTGAGATGGCCAGATGTAAACATCTTTGCCCGTACAACCAAGAATGCAATCCTAAAATAATATATATAGAATATAATTTTCATTTATTTATTCTCTTAGTTCAGAATCACTATCTGAAAACTAACCTTTACTTGACATGTCCAAACCATAACAAAATAATAAAAATATAACTAGATAAAAGAGAAATAAAAGTCAAGAGAAGAGAAGAGAGTCAAAGAGAGGTGGGAAGAGAAGGGGGGCAGGAGAGGAGAGGGGAGGGGAGGAAAAGGGAGAAGAGTGGAGGGAAGGAGAGGAGGAGAGGGAAGGGGAGATGAAAGAGAAGAGTAGAGGATGGAAGGGAAGAAGAGAAAGGAAACAGGAGAAGGGAGGGGAGGGAGAGAAATGAAAGAGGGAAAGGAGAGAAAAGGAAAAAGAAAAGAGATGAGGGAAGAAGAGGAGGGGACGGTAGAGGAGAGGAGGGTAGAGGAGAAGATGGAGGGGATTGGAAGGGAGGGGAAAACAGGGAAAAGCAAAAGAGGGGAGATGAGAGAAAAGACGAGAGAAGGAGAAAGAAGGAGAGGGAAGGGGAGAGTAATGGAGGAAAGGGGAGAATAGAGGATAGGAGGGGAGAGAAGAGAATATAGGGAGAGTAGAGGAAAATGAGCAGGAAAAAAGAAAAGAGCAGATCAAGAAAAGAGCAAATAATAAACGAAAAGAAAGGAGACCGAAAAGAACAGAAAGAAAAAGAAAGACAAAAGAAAAGAAATTAAAAGGAAAGAAAAGCAAATAAAGAAAAGCGAAAAGAAAAGAAAAAAGAAAGAAAAGAAAAAAAAAAGAAGAGGGAAAGCTCCTGTTTTCATGGACCTTAAATTTAAGTCAGACAAGGAAACAGTTTGCAAATAAAATACAAAATTGAAAAGAAAAAAAAACAAGCAGCCTAAGGCCTGATAATAAAAAAAGACAATAAAGTATGGTAACTTGTCTTCGGCAGTGACTGGATATGGTGATCAGAAACATCTATCATCTCTGAAATGATAATATATAAACCAAGAGACACATGACAAAGAGACAGTCACATGCTAATCTGGGTGGAAATTATTCCACATCAAATGTGACTCTACTGGTACATTCATCTGCTGTTCTTAACATCTCTCTTAGGAGATTTTCAGAATGATTTCTATAGATCTCAATTCTGAGGAGAAAATTGAGAAGACAATCTAAATCTGAAATATTTGTTGGTGTCATGACACTGTCCTGTAACTATCCCTTTAACAGTTGAGACAGAAAAATTTTCTCACTGCATTCACCCAACTCAGATATGAATGGTGTATGATTAAGATGACAAAAGGGAACCTCCTAAAATTTGTCTGTTGCCCTGCTATTCAACATCTCATTTCCCCACTAGTAGCCTTAAAAGCAAATCATGAGGCCAGCACAGTTTCAGTAACTCTACCAATGTCGTGCTATTTTTTGGCCATCAATGTTCTCCTCTGTGCATGCAATTTTCTCAGTAAGGGGAGACTTGCTTTCTTAGATTTGTGTTGTTTCATTCAATTCCACTCCTCCTGATGTCACACACAAACACACACCAAAAGCAAAATTATCAGGTTTGGGAGTCACCCTAGAAGAGGTGACTTGAGGCTTGGTTCAATTTCTAATCTCTGATTTTTAATCATTGGACTTAGTTCTCACTTCTCACGTAAAATTTCAGTAGACAAAGCAGCAAAACAGAATCTAGTAAGACAGAATAGATGGCGTTTTAGTGCCATGAGTTATATATGTCAATGATATTTAGGAAGTAAATGAAAGCAACTCTTTTGAGAGGAAAGGAGTGAACATTTTGTTGTAGTCAGTGCAAATAGGAACAATGTTTTTAGCTTGTGGTTTGTGGGTTTCCTTTGGCATATTCTGTCCTCTTAGATACTTTGCTGTTGTTTCCTAATTTAAAACTCACCATTTTAAAATGCTCTGTTTTCCTACTTAATGTTGGAAATTAGTCAGAATGTTCTAGTTTAATAACAAAGAGTTATAAAAACACCAAATTTATAGTTTAGGAGGTTACTTCTCAAACATTTAACATCGTGTCACTTATAGTCAGTTTTTAAGAGGTTGTTCCCCAAATGCATCCCTATTGCATCAGTGTGATGGAATGCACCTTACCCAAATATCTCCAAATATCTCCATAAATGATATTCCACTGGGAATCAGCCACCACCACTGAAATGAGAAAAACATTGTACAGTTCTATGTTACCAGATTGGGCCATTGATTTCCAAGTACATCCCTTAATTCCTATTTTACTCTTACATAACAAGATAAAACTTTTTTATTCTTAATTAGAACTTTAATCAATGGTGAGTTGAAATTTTGCCAGGACTACATTTGCATTTCCTTCGGTTATATAAGCCATCCTTCTCCACTTATGTGGTTATCTGACTTCTTCTTTAATAATTAAGAATGTGGTAATGACTGGCCATGGTTTCTAAACCTATTCTGGCATTTTAGGAACTGTACATTTTTAAAAAAAGTAATAATGTCTTGACTATGCTTTCCCAAAACCTCAGAGGTAGTTCCTAATATATGCATAACAGTAAAATAATCAGATTAATCACTTTAAGTAATTTAATCAGACTTTTAATAATTAATAAATGTTATAAATTAAAATAGCCAAGCATATCTCTCAACGAGGCATTTTCTGAATTTATAACAATAAAGATAACAATACACAATGTTATTGCATTGGAAATTGTTGCAAAAATTTCAGTACTAGGTCATTTTGACTGCAATTAGAAAACTATCAGTGAAACATGAAATGTCTATCCAACTTAAAAATTCAGATACCAATCTAGTATTGACATTACTTCACTATCTCTATTTAAAATTTTTTATGTCTATTTGGGGGTATTGCATGAATTTTCCTATGCTTTGACTCATTTACTAAGACCTTGAGTAAGAAACTTTCCTTCATAATATTTTATCTTGTGAAGCAGGAATAGAAAGAGCTCAAAACAAATCTGTCTATAAGACTAAAATTGCTTTAGATGAAGTAGTTATGTAGTCAGGAAGTATGTCTGTTGTTGCTTTTATTAAGCGATTCCCAACAAATACTTTCAAGAACTGCAGTTCAATCTCTTATAAAATACTTGAATATATCGGGGCCGGAGTGGTAGCGCAAGTAATAAGGCATCTGACTTGCCTGTGCTAACGTAGGACAGATTGCAGTTTAATTCTGGGCGTCCCATATGGTGCCCCAAGCTATTTCTGAATGCATAGCCAGGAGTAACCCCTCAGCATCACCAGGTGTAAGCCAAAAACAAAACAACAACAAAAAAATACTAGAATATATTTTCAACCAGGTCTTGAACTTTTAGTGTGGAAAGGTCTATCTAATTAGTCATATTATTAGTACATTATTTAGGGTAGCTCATTAACTCTTTTAAAGGGAAAAAGTTATTAAATGAAAATTAAGTAATCCAAATAATAAACTCACAGTGCTTCAGTGGATAAGAAAAACACTGAACCATTAAAAGTAATGTGTATCTTATTCTATCTTGCCTTTGATGTCCTGCTACTTGTTATGTGGTTCCTGAGTAGGCTTTACCCCAGAACATCCATCTTCTGTACCCCAGAACATCCATCTTCTGGACTTCTTCCATAATGGTTTAAATGACCTATATGTATGTTATCACCTTTCTTCCCTACCTTAGCTCTTTCTTGAAGTTCTCTGTAGGCATTTTCTTCCCCTGCTCAAAAAGTTGATAATCAAATTACCCAAAATATGGATCAATGAGCCTTCTTATTTTAAGAAGATTTTTCCCTTTAATATAGTTAATATAATGTATTGTGCTCTTCGGATGTATTTATTGATTCAATAGAAACAAATAAATACTAATCTTGCATCTGCCACATGCTAATCAAATACTCTCATGGAATTCTTACTATGTATCTATGTAACACTTTATTTTTCAGATGCACTTGATCTTGTTTTGCATATTAAGGTTAGTAAAATGCTAAGAAGGCCCAGAATGACTCATGTTATTGTAAAATTCCTCTGTCTTGTATATAGGAAAGAACTGCAAATGTGGTGGGATATCAGTCCCAGAGTTAAGTCGTATTATATGTCACAGTTGACTCAACCTGACCTCATCAATGAGATAGTAAAAGAGATTGGGCTCTACTTGGTGAAAGACACTCGAAATGTGAGAGGGCTTTGATGCAAGAGAGAATTCTCTGATTCTGGCTTTGAAGATGGAGTGGGTTCATGGCAAGGACCTGTCATGTGCAAGCACCTTTAGGAACTTAGCAGGAACAAGAGAACAGAGACTCCAGTCCTACAGCTGCCTGAATATGCATGAACTCAGATGCAAATTCTAAACATTTAACAAGAACTAGGCCCAATCAAAAATGTGTGTGTGCGTGTGAAGGTAAGAAGACATGTATCATATCCAGATTACTGAATACTGAATTGTGAGCTGATAAATGAGCGACCAACTTGAGGAAAATGTATTATGTACTAAGAAAATGAATGCATATCCCACTACTGGACTCCTTAAAAAACAAGATTTCATGTACTTTTGTATCTTGTTTTGGTACTTTGGGAAATAAATATCCTCATTGGCCTTCCTAGTAAAAACTAATTCTCATTTCCTTAACTAGATTATCTAATTCTGCTAGCCTAGAATCCTTAATATTGAGCCTAAATGACTATCCTCGTTTTAGAAAGACATGATCAAAGCTTTCAGGAAACAAAGAAGAGTGTATTAGTGCTTCCAAGGATTGCATCTTAAAAGAGAGATCAGTAGCAGGAATTGGATCATTTTGTGGAACTTTGGAGAAGTTTTTATCCTGATGTGTTTGTTGTTTCTGCCAGTAGTGACAATGTATAGTAAAGATCGTTCACATAGTCTTTGAAGTCTGGGCAGTTAACTAGATGAATGAGTTGGACTATAGGTGTTAAAAGGAATAAAGAGGGGGGAAAAGAGCATTATATGAGTCTGTGCAGAAATACACATACACACATGCTATGGGAGGACACTGTTTTTTATAATATCTAGGGAAAGATATGAATTCCAAGTATCTATGTATGACTCTAGGTAGCAGGGGAAAGACATGATCTGAAACATAAAATTAAACAAGAACTAAAATACTTGATATTATACAGATTTTCTCTGGCTCTCAGATCACTTTAAATGATCAGGACCCTAGAGAGTCAACTGCACTCCAAAGTCCAAAAAGTTTTTTATAATGTCTTGTGACAAATGAAAGCAAAGATTTAGTTTGAAGGTAAAGGTGTTGTTGGACTGTTCTTAGTTTATTAGAATTTCTACTGATTTCACTTAGACCCAAACCGCATAGATCAAACCTCTAGAGAACTAGTTCCTAGCAGAATCCTAATGCAATTGCTTTCTAATCATAACAATTGATAGAAAATAAATGGATTTGAATACCCAACATTTTCCAGATGTATAAAACAACAAAGGGTTTCATATATCCTCAATTCTAAAAGAACAAGAGCATGGATAGCCTTCTTGAAGCCCAGTTGAGTTGTCCATTTGGTTTCATTGTATAAATATACCCAGAGTCATTATGCAGTTAAGCTATGCTCACCCTCCCCTTAACAAATACTTTGTTTTTGTTTTGGGGCTACACCCAATGGCACTCAGGGGGTACTCCTGGCACTACACACAGAAATCAGACTGGCAGTGCTTAGATAACTATAAGAAATGCCTGGAATCTATCTCAGGTTGGTTGTGTGCAAGGCAAATGCCCTTCCCTTTGTGGGATCGCTCCGGCTCCTCCTTAAAAATACTTCAAAATTAATTTACCATGGATTTTCCTAGCTGTGTGCACAGATCTTAGCAATTCATTTTGCCTAAGAAAATCAACAATTTCTCTGGAGTCATTTCTATTTACTACAAGAGACAGTGATCACTCTCTTACAAGTAGTTGATATTTTAAGGGCAATTAAACTACTCACATCCTTCACACACACAAAAAAAATGGTTCAGGTTTTTTTTTTCTTTATCCCCCCCTGTGGTTTTTGATTTCTAAATAAGGTTTTTGCTAGGACAAATGTGGAACAAGATTGGGAAGGATGGAGTTAAGATCTGACACAAACAAGGCAAGAGGTAGAAGTAAAAGAGGCTTTCTGGGAAAAAAAAAAAGTCTTTGAGATGGAAATGTGCCTGGTAAAGATAATAGAGAAGGGAGGGACCATGCTGGTGCAGGAGTAAGGAAGATGAGACCAAAAAGCAAATGCCATCTACCTCTGTGAAACAAAAAGTAAGAATGAAAGAATTCACTGTTGTGCTCTTCAGTAGCTCCTCACAGGACTGAGAAGGTGACAGACACTTGCTCTGCATCAGGTCCTTCAGAAAAGAGATTTGAGGAGACACTCTCAAATGACAGCATCTCGCACACAATTAGCACAGTGTAAAGTGTAGGTAAGCTGGATTTCTTACTTTTCACATTCAGATTGTGAATAAAGGAGACCCTGAGAGGGGAAAAATAGACTTCTGTTATTTTATCGATGGTTAATCAGTGAAATTCTAGACTGCGTTTCCCACACTTCATTCCACCCCACTTAGAATTTTCTGGCTTTGCCCAACTCCTTGCCACTGTGGTTTAGGTTATACTGTGGTCTGGTCTTTCTTTTCTCCTCCTTCGGAAGCCCCCCCCCCAATTCAGTTGATGAGCAAACATGGAAACGGCTGAAGTTTCCTCACCTTCTCTTGTGCAAGGGCAACTGTTGCTTTGTTGTCAGCTTAAAAGCCACTTTGGGAAGACAGATGCAAAGCAGGGCAAGGGCACAACTTCTGAGTCACACAGGAAGCTAAGAATGAAAAGCTTGGAAGTCGACCTAGGTCTGTGACATTTACAGATGGAAAGTCATTAAGATGGAACCTGACATATACTAAGGAAATATTCTTTAGCACAGCACCCCTTCTCCCAAGCTCAGCACTTCCAACTGAAAATAATAGGAAATAATGGGTAGCCTGCTAAAGCGGGGAGGGGGGCACTCTCCAAGTGTTCAGAGCTCATTTTCTCTTCCTATTGAAGTAAGCTAGCTTCAGGAAACTGGGGAGTGGAAGGAATAGGGAGCTGGGGTGTTCAGGAAGATGATGGGCACATAGAAATGTAGGGAAAGGAGCTCATCAACCATTCTTTTTCTGAGTGGTTCTTTCACCCATACTAGGAACTTGTTAGGGAAAAAGAGACTTTCTTTTCTCCCTAATAGGTTGAAATCAAAAGCAGATTGGGGGGATGGGGGGTGGAAGAGAGCCATAGTACAGCAGGTAGGGCTCTCACCTTGCATGCAGCTGACCTGAATTCAGTTCTTGGCCATCCTGAATGTTACTTAGTACCACCAGGAGTGGTAATTCTAAATGTGGAGACAGGAGAAATCTCTAAGCACCACCAGCTATGCTCCCTCCCCCCCCCAAAAAAAAAAGAAACAGAAAACAAAGACAATGGGATATGAAAGCTCTGTATTTCACCCTATAACTTTATAGATGTCAATTGTCTCTTTAGAAATGTCTGGGAAGACTCCACCTTTCAAAGGCTAGGAATTAAAGGGTTAGTGTCTTTCTTTCCCATTTCTAGCCAATAATTACTTTGATAGAAAAAAGAGGCTAACACACACTGCTAAACTTGATGAGGCCTCTTGGTTCACATGTGTGATGTGTGTGATTAATTAGGCTTAGCTCAAGAATAGAAGCCAGGCTCAATATACAATGTTTACTACAGGCATTAGCACTTAACAGCATTTCATGAACCACTTTTCCCATCAAAAGATATTCCTACACCTTCAATTGGTAAAATGGCCTAAGAGTTTCTCTCTGTTTAAGGGGGCATAAGCCTCCTCACAGGGTTGAGAAGTCTATCTCTACAGCCTGTTTGAATGGCCCTAATCATTCTTCCTGGGATGCTGACTGAGGAGAGACAGCTGGGCTGCTATTTTCAAGTGAAGGGGAGGTAGGTCCCAGAAACAGAAAGATCAAAGAACGCCCAGGGGAAAAGCAGAGAGCCTGGAAGACTCAAGTTGAACACCATCCTCCCCATTCTTCCCATGGAAGTGTTTTGTACTCTGACCATCCCATGGCCGCATCTCTCTGGCTCATTTCTTAGGTATTGGTTTAGTTTATTCTTAAAGCTCAAGGAGATCAAGATAAACTCTTTACAGTTACAAGTTGACTGCAGATGTCTCTGTTATCGCGACCTTCACATTTTCAGTGTGGTCGAGACTAGAGATAAGTCCCTCTCAAGCAGGCTGTGCAGGAAACAGAAAGGGAGAATTGCTTATCTCTCTCCTCTTTTTCCCTCCTTTCCTCAACCCCAATGTAGAGAGCTCCCTTTTGGTTTTTCTCTTGCCAGCCTTATTGGTCCTGGGGAAGGAGACAGAAAGAGTGTGAAGGAAAGGCAAATAGTAGAAAGATTCCTCCAGGCCGTCTCCCTGCTGGGGGTTGTGTGGCTGGGAGAAGGCTTCCTTCTGAACTGCAGGATAAGGAGGGGAGCAGAGCAAAAGGGAGGAGAGAGAAACCACAGAAACTTGTAGAATTAGTCTTCTCAATTGTAATAGAGCTCTCTTGCCTCACAAGAATTATGAAAGTTTCTGGCGATGTCTGCAGAGGATATTAGTATCTTTGACTTCCAGAGGGCTCTTACCTCTTTTGTGTGTTTTTGCACCACATCTGGCAGTGCCAAGGGTTTACTCTTGACTCTGCTCTCAGAATTTACTCCTGGTGGTGCTCAGGGGACCATTAGGATGTAAGTACCTTACCTGCTGTACCATCATCTCTCTAACCCCTCCTTGATTCTCACTTTTATGCAAGAGCAACAAAATCAATTGAAAATAAAAAAGAGAGAAGGTAAAACTCCAATGAAAGAGAAATAAACAACTAACTCTGTCCACACAGCTCAACTGTGCTTTTGACATTGGACATCAAGTCAGAAGTAACCTCATACATTATTTCTTAAATAACTTTGAGAAATATTGTGGGGGAAATAAGTCACAAAAATAAAATATAATAAGTGCTCTGACACTACAAAATTTTTTTGCTTTGCTTCCTAAATGACAGAATATGTTTAATAGGCAAAGAGTAGAAGCCAGGCTATATATAACTCTAATAAAAATAATGGCATAATTATATAGTAAATTAACTCAAAATCATTCATTATCTCTTCTTACCACTGCGAGTACTCACCAGATTTTATACCTCTTTTCTTACCCCCCCTCCCATGTCCAGAATTATTTTTGTGTATTTATATATCTGCATGATTGTTCCCAGAGATTAAAGCTCATGACTAGAACAATTTTAAATACACCATTCTTTATAGTGTCTTATGCACAGAATATGCTCATTGTTTGTTAATTGAATGAGATTCCATAAAATCTATTGAGTGAAAATGGCATAAATGGCATATAGTCACTTGGTTTTTGGTTTTAGACCACTGAAAGGGGTTTTATGAAGGGATGAGGGATCAGGGAAATTTTCAAAAGTGAGATGGGTCATGATTTAAAATACAAGATAAGATCACTGACTTCTCAGTGGTGCATCACGCTGCTGCATGAGTAAGAAAGGGAAACTTTTCTAGCAGACAGACTTTTGTAAATTTTCTTCCACCTTCTGTTACCCATTCTTTTCAATGGCTTTCCAGCATGATTAAACCTAACTGACCATTACTATTACACTTCCATTCTATGCAGTGCACATCATAGTCACAGAAAAAAAAAAGATATGGAAGCCCTGCACATAAACACAATCATCATGTCTGCACCTGGCCAGTTCTACAGACTTACTTTGTTTCTCAAAAAAAGATGTAAACCAAGCCATGAAAAAGTATGGGTATACCAGACACACAGCTGAAAGCTGGTAATCTTGGGAAGAGAGGGGGAACCAGGTGCTAGTTGTGCTAAAGCCACATCTGCTAGACCCATCACCCACAAATACCACTTCACCTATGGCCCTGCTTCACCACTCCTCAATGTCTCTGCAGAGACACCAATCTGACCAAAACTCCAGGTATTGCGGTATTTGGGATGTCATCCTCAGGGCATTCTTGGAGTGAGCGCAGGACCCTCTCCTCAATTTTTCATATGTTCAAAAGACCTGACAGCCAAAACATACCCTGCAAAACTGAAGTATCAGCAATAGTGCTTGTAATTCCTGAACAACTTTATTTTTATTTAATGCTGTCAGCCCCATAGGAACACATCAACTTAGATGCCAATGTGTAGTTGAAGTCACTTTAATGCTCAGAAATCAATGAAATAACAGAATGGTCAGTTAGCAACAAGAGCTTACTAGCTTTCCAACAATAACTTAATGACCTCATTGGAAATACAATAATTTTCACAAATGTGCTTGCTTGTTGCTGTACTTCATTTTTATTTTTATTCTCTTTCTTTCTTTCTTTCTTTTCATTTTTAATAACTTTTCTCCCATTTATTTGGACACAAATTTATTATAATCAGCTATGTCAACTATGTGATACATATTTTCTAAATAAAGTAAATTTAAAAAGGAGAAGAGGAAGATATGATGATGATGATGATGATGTATCATGGTCTAAACTAATCCCTAGTCTCTCAATTCCATAAAGATATTGTCCCATAAAGATATTGTCAGCAAGGGTGAAAAATATGAGTAGATAGTAGTAGTCCTACTGTCCTATTGTCCTACTGTCCAGGGGATATGAATAGAACAGTGAGCAAAATTCATACAAATAAATTTTCATTAAAAAGGGAAAGAACAGACATAAAGTATTTAAAATATCAGACTAATAAATAAATAAACAAAAATTATAAGAAAAGATTTTTAAGAAAAATATCTTAGTATTTTAGAAAATAATCATTTTCCCCTTTAAAATATCAGTCTAGTTTTTTCTGAAACCTAACACTCGATCCTCCTTTACTACTTCAATCTATATCAGATGTAACTAAAATGAAAAACTAATCTTTCAGAGATATAAAATGCTTGTATACAAATTACCCAAAGCCCCGGTAAAGACCGTAGTTTGTTACTTAGATAAGTTCCAACTTTGTACTGCTTATTCAAGGATCAACTTTGCATTGATATTGTGCAGATTAATGGAGGAAAATGGCATCGCATTCGCTAGTTATATCTAATTGTATCCTGCTCTATCTTTCCAATGCAACATAGACTTCCAATTTTGTCTGCTGCCATTCAACATATACAGTAGCATTATGTATACAAAGAGATTTCAGTTCAGTTGAATAACAGTGAGTTACTCATCATAGATAACATGTAGGAAAGTTACCTACAATTGTTACATTTACTCAATCTACCTGGCACAAGTCCAAATATCAATGGTTCTTTCTAGCAATTCATTTTCATTGTTAATTTGGAGACTCTCTAGGTCTTTGTTTTAGATTCTGCAAACGCATCAATTACAGTTCAGTAACCTGACCAACAGGGAAGTATTCTTCAAAGTATTTCATCATCTAAATTGTTATCAGTTTAAGTGTTATTTATTTTTGCTTTCTTAAAAATTATTATTCTTGACTATTAACCAACCTACGAATCTAGTTACCTAAAAAATTTGTTCTTTCATTTTGAATTGTTGAGTCTTGTTT
This sequence comes from Suncus etruscus, assembly GCF_024139225.1. Taxonomy (NCBI): domain Eukaryota; kingdom Metazoa; phylum Chordata; class Mammalia; order Eulipotyphla; family Soricidae; genus Suncus; species Suncus etruscus. The sequence goes on along the minus strand of NC_064862.1, from coordinate 7,889,361 downwards.
GGAGTTTAACCAAGTAAAATCAAACTGAAAATGTATCAACTAAGAAATAAAAAATATAAATGATCACATAAACAGAGAATGTAAAGGCTAAATTCTCTAATTGTTACACAACTAAAGAGAAATTTAACTTTTATACATCTTTGTCTTTATATCAACAGGACATATTACAAAGTAAATTATAAAAAGCAATGTTTTTGTATTACATTTATAGGACTAACAAGAAAAATTTCAAATTCCTCAAAATTAATCATAACAGTGAATTCTTAAAAACAACTAAGAACAAAACATGCTTACTCTGTCATTTCTCATCAGGTATAAATAAGTAACAGAACAATGTAATGCTGCACTACTTATCATCAGAAACAATACAGGAAACAAAATAATTAAACAAACTTTAAAATAACAAGAAGAAACATCTATAAATATATAATTCTACATATAGCAAAAAAAAAAAAAAAAAAAAACATCTTTTAAAAAACAGTAGTGATGGATGCCAGGACTTCTGATTCCCTTCGACTGGTATGTTGGGGGCTCTGGGCAGGACAGCTAGCCATAGGATCCCTGGGCTGACCACTTAGTCCAGGGGACTGAGATCCCCCACGCTAGGCTGGTCTTCAGGGCCATGCCTGGTAAATCGGGCCCTGGGGGGAGGGCGGGGAAAGAAACTCCTCTCGTATGCATACTGGACCCCATTCAGGGGTTCTTTTCTTACTAGTATTCATTTTCAAAAGCACAAGGGTGCATTTGCGCCCACGCGACATATATACTTTTTAACATCATCCAAAAATGTTCTTAATTCTTGACTGTTTCTAAGAAAAAAAATGGAATGCCCTCTATTTGGAGGATAACATTCAAATAGGTCTCTAAAATCAGTGTATATGTAGACGTGACTTCCTATACAATGGTCCTCTCTGACTGCCAAGCCTAATCCATAAACAATTCATCTATACAATGTATAGAGCCCTCTGATATATTGCCCCTCCCCCACACCAGAGTCCCTTCTACTTTCTCATCTCCCAATCCAGATTTGTTATCTTCCCCTTAATTATCTCTTTACCCTCAGCTCATTATTACTCCTTAACTCTCTCATCCCAACCATCAGTACCCCACATTTACTCTTTTTAACTTCGTACTGCACAGTCCTAATCACAGACCAAAGTGGTGCATTGGATTTAACAACCCCCAACAATTTCAAAAGACATAAAATGGACACATATGTCTTTTGAATATTTTATGTGGATTTTCTTTGACAGCTAAAACTCTTACTAAATATTCTTTTACAGTGACGATTCTACCCACTTTTTATCTTGTCTTCTCTTTGTGAGCTGTTCAATAAAGAATTTTGGTGGAAGAGTCCCTCAGTTTAATGCTTATGATTGAACCATGTCATGGGGATTGTTGGACTTGTTCTTACGGCCCCCATATGAGCAGATAACGCCACATGGCATTGTTCCTTGTTTGCATAGGCACATTAAAATGGGAAAATACGATACATACAAATAAGTTCTTATTTAAGAGAGATTGGAACACACAACTCTTGTAGTGCAATGAGATCTTAAACCCTGAACATTGATATAATGACCTGGCACAGGCCTCAGAAGAATGGGCATCCTCCATTCACCCCTGAATCAGGGAAGATATCTACATGATTACCCAAGGTTTTTTATAACAACACCTCAAAGCAATCCTCTACCAGGGAAGACCCTACCACTGCTCTGACATCAACCTGCTCAAAAGAGACTTCCCTTAGCACTAAGAAGACTTGACAACAACGACCTGATTACAGGACAGGACTCTCTGCATTGCCCTTTAATTGTGAGGTGAAACAAGAGGACGTTGAGCACCATTCTGACTGCAATGTAGGAAATGCAGATTCCTGGATCTTTAATACAGAAACATGAGACCAACAACAGAGACTGTGTAAAAAATAAAACTGTATTGGCACTACAGACAATGACTAGGATTGGACAAACTAGTTTGCCTGAAGCCTAGAGTTGGTCTTATGCCAGGAAACTTCAGGGGTAGGGTCTCCTTGTATTTAGTCCAAGGCTTTTCCTTTCCATATCCCTCATATTTTGGTGGGCCTATGCAAACAATAATTGCCACTCTAGCACCGTTTTTACTATACTCCTTTGACTCTAATCCTTAAGAAAAACAACCCACGTAAACTTTTGAGGTTAACTTAAACTAATATGCATGTGCATAGAAGTGTAAAAAAAATACTTTGTCTTCAATGTTGAAGGAGTTACATAAGTTTTATGGCTTTACCTTGCTTTGTGTGCTAAGAATTATTATGTATTACAATCTGGGGACTTGAGGGACAAAGTAATTGTACATGGGTTCTGTTTTATTTTTTTTAATGTTATTTGGCTGAAAGTTCAAAGTTAAGATATCAGCAAATGGACTTCTGAGAATTGTGTTTACGGGTGATTGTTCTTCCACTGTAACTTTACCTTGTCTACTTTCTTTGCATCTTTGTTCTCATAATTAAAAATAAAATTAAAAAAATAAATTAACAGTAGTGATGGACTGGAGACATAGCACAGTGGTAGAGAATTTGTCGGGCATGCGACTGACACAGGGCAAACCTGGATTCAATTTCCAGCATCCCATATGATTCATCAAGCCTGCCAGGGACGATTTCTGAGCACAGAACCAGGAGTAACCCCTGAGCAAAACCAGGTTTGTCCCAAAAACAAACAACCCTCCCAAAGAATAGTGATTTACTTTTCAGACATATAAAACTATAAAAAGTATAGTAATATATTTTCATATAGACAAAATACACATTTGATTTACTATTATTTAAACTTCCTTAAAAGATAAGTGCAGAGACAGAAGTAATCCCTAAGCATGGCTTGGTGTGACTATAAAGCAAAAATAAAGCAAAACAAAACAGCATATTAAAAATCACATAACAGCATTTAGGATTAGGCTTTTAACTTAGGATAACAATATTGTTCTACTTTTGCTTAACATTTGAAAATCAATCAGTTTAGCATATTAGCACACTACAAGTAAAAATACCTTTTGATCACATTGATAGGAGATGAAAAATGTGGTCAGAATATAATATACATATCTGATAAAAAATTTTAGAAAACTTGAAATAGATGGGAACTTTCTCAACTTGACAAAAAGGTACTTATGAAAACCTACAACATCCTTTATATATACTGATGAAAGACCACATACTTCCTCTTAAGATCAAGAAAATTATAGATGTCCAAATTTATTATATCTAATATGTACTGAATAAAGGTTATAGCTAGTACAGTAAGAGCAATAAAATAGTAAAGCCACCATAATAAAAAGGATAAAGTTGTTCATACTTACCAAAGACAGTAAGAAATTTTAAATACTATTTAAAGTAATAAAAATAAATATTTATTAGAAGAAAATCTGGCAGTAGATGTAAAGGTATGCATAATATCTACAAAACATTACTTAAAATTTTTGAAGACCTAAGGAGAGAAATAATGTATTTAAATGTTAATTTTCAAAATTATCTACACACCCAATGTCATGCAATTAAAAGTCCAGCAAACTGCTTTAAGTATTCCAAGGAGATTCCAAAATTCATCTGAATATATAAAGATCTAGATAAAAATCAATCTGGACTGTGTCAAATAAAGTTGGCAATTAATGCTACTCAATTTCAAGAGTGATCAAGATAATATAAGATCACTACAGATCACTAAAGATACTGCACAGATTCAAAAAGTAATCAGAGACTATTTTGAGAAACTCTATGCCATGAAACATAAGAAACTGGAAGAAATGGAGAAATTCTTGGACTTCTACAATCTTCCATGGTTAAACCAGGATAATCTAGCATATCTAAATAGACCCATCACTACTGAGGAAATTAAAAGGGTAATCAAAAATATTCCCCCAAATCAAAAGCCCAGGCCCAGATGGATTCAATAATGAGTTCTTTCAAACTTTTCTAGAGGAACTACTATCAATCCTTTTCAGGCTTTTTCATGAAATTGAAAAATCAGTAACACTCCCAAATAGTTTTTATGAAATTAACATCACCCTCATACCAAAACCAGACAGATGTTGCAAGAAAAGAAAACTACAGACCAATATCTCTGATGAAAACAGATGCAAAGATTCTCAACAAAATTCTGGCAAATAGGTTCCAATGCCAATCAAGAAGGTCATACACCATGACCAAGTAGGATTCATTCCAGGAATACAAGGATGGTTTAACATATGTAAATCAAACAACATCATACACCATATCAACAAAAAGATAAATAAAAACCATATGATCATATCAACAGATGCAGAAAAAGCATTCGATAAAGTCCAACACCCATTCTTGATAAAAAAAAAAAAAAAAACCTCTTATCAAAATGGGTATGGGGGCCAGAGAGAAAGCATGGAGGTAGGGTGTTTGCCTTGCCTGCAGGAGATGGAGGTTTGAAACCTCACATCCCATATGATCCCCTGAGCCTGCCAGGAGTAATTTCTGAGCGTAGAGCCAGGTGTAACCCCTGATCACTGCCGGGTGTGTCCCCAAAACAAACAAAAACAAAACAAAACAAAATGATGTTGAATAGAAGAAACTTTTCTCAATATAGTCAAGGCCATCTACCACAGGCCAATAACAAATATTATTCTCCAGGAAGATAAACTAAAATCCTTTCCTCTAAAATCTGGTACAAGACAAGGCTGCCCTTTCTCACTACTCCTATTCAACATAGTACTGAAATTTCTTGCCATAGCAATTAGGCAAGACAATGGTATCAAGTACATTAGATAGGAAAGGAATGAGTCAAGCTCTCACCATTTGCAGATGACATGATAATGTATCTAGAGAATCCTAAAGACTCTACCAAAAAAGCTTATAGAAACAATAGATTCATATAGCAAAGTGGCAGGCTACAAAATTAACAAACAAAAATCAATGGCCTTCTTATACACCAATAATGATAGAGAAGAAATGGAAGTTAAAAAAAAAACCCATTCACATTAGTGTCACAAAATCTACAATATCATGGAGTCAACTTAACTAAAGAAGTTAAGGACCTATATAAAGAAACTACAAAACCCTGCTTCAAGAAATAAAAGAGGACACAAGGAAATGGAGGCATATACCCTGCTTATGGATTGGCAAGATTAACTTCATTAAAATGGCAATACTCCCCAAAGCATATTTAATACAATCCCTCTAAGGATACTCATGACATTTTTCAAAGAACTGGATCAAACACTCCTGAAATTCATTTGGATCAAGAATAATATGGTATGTGCAATATATATGAATATCTGCATATAACATGAGCAACATTTATTCAAAATTTATTATAGTATAAATATAAAATCTAAAACTTCTTGAAGAACTTGTTGCAGAATTTCTTTGTGAATTAGTCTGTATTGCAGATACATTATGCAAATAATGATTCATAAAATACATAATAAACTGGATAATATTATTAATAAAAAAGATAACCCACATGCTTAAAAACTTTTAAATTTAAATGACTTAAAAACTGTAGCCAGAAAAGCAATAGTTCTCACATTTAAAAAAAGGAAAAAAAAAAAAAGAAAAGAAAAAAGTATTTAAAGGTCTAATATTGAGCCAGCTACTCACTAAGGAAGATTTACAAATAGTAAATAAGCACATGGAAAGATGTTTATCATTATTATTCACTACAGAAATTCTATGTAAAACCACCAAGCTCTTTTTAAGAATGACTAAGATAAAGAACACTGAGGCCATCAAAATGACTCAAGGGCCTATGCGGTATGCTTTGCATGCAGAGTTCCCAAGTTAAATCCCTGGCACTCCATAGTCCTGAGGTACCTCCAGGCACAGCCATCTGATCCACAAGCACCTCTGTGTGAGACTTTGGTGGCCACTGACATTGTGTCAAAGCCCCTCCCCCAAGTAAAACAGAATAAATTGGAAAAGACTGATCTTAGTAATCCAATGTAGAGGAAGTGACGCTCTCATTCATCCACTGACTACTGATGGAGTTTCCAAATGCCACCATCCGACGTTGGTAATTTTTAAGTTATGATAGTCATTTCCATCCTTATGCCTTACTGAAGAAATATTAAATCTTCTGCTACACCAAGACTTGTACACAACTATTCATGACAACTCAATTTGTAACATTCTAAATGACTGATAAAAACCCAACTATCACCCACCAGTAGGTGAATAGGTAAACATATAGAAGCTTATTCATGCAATGGAATGTTGTTTTGTAAATACAGGAAAAAACTACTGATATACTGGTATATATAAAAGAATAAATCTAATAGAAAGGAATAAACTACTGGTCTATGCAGGGGTCTCAAACTCAATTTACCTGGGGACCGCAGGAGGTACAGTAGGGGTGATCCTTGAGTGCAAAGTCAGTAGTAAGCCTTGGACATTGGGGGGTATGACCCAACTGCTATAATATTGGTATATCACCAATATAACTATCTGAAAATAAGTATTCTAAATATTTAAATAAAGAGTCAGACTCTCTCACACATCCCAACAAATGCATTCTGTATTATTCTATTTATATAAAACTTTTAAAAATGAGGCTAGCATGATAGCAAAGTGGGCAAGTCATAGCTGACCCAACTTTGATACCCAGCATCCCATATGGTCTCCAGAGCCTGCCAGGAGTGATTTTGGAGTGCAGAACCAGGGGTAACCACTGAAAGCTGCCAGGTATATTCCCCAAACAAAAACAAAACAACAAAAAAAAACTTTAAAAAAATACAAACCAGCCTATAGTTCTGGAAAATCAATCAGATTCTCATTGAGATTGGAAAAGAAAGAGAAAAAGGGTATTAACAATGTTTACAAGCAAGCACCTGATAGTGATATTATGCCTACTATATTGATTGTGGTTATAGTTTGTAAGTAGATAAGTGAATATGCCACAATTTAATCAACTGGACATCTTTATTTTATTGTGCTAATTAAAATTCATTAAGTTGCTTTTATAAATAAGAGTGTGGCAAGAGCATATCTGTGGGAATCAAAAAATGTGGGAAAACCCTAAGCAAGTTACATTAGAAACTAATTGACCGATAAAAGGTGAGAAAAATCTTAAAACATTCACTCAGTAAAAAGAACACAAAAATCTGATCTCTAGAGATGGAATATTGAGGCAATATATTCTTTTCTCTTTATTTATGTAAAAGTAGTGAATTTATTGAATTTCTTAGTTCCCTTTTATTTTATCTGTAAAGCAAAAATGACAATACCTTTGATGAATTTTTGAGCATTTAATGATTTTAATGCATACAAAATACTAGAACTACATTTGGGGCATAGGAAGCTCTCTATAGGTAATTGTTATCCATTCATGTTATGTGTTAATAATCTTGACTCCATACCACTTTATTTTGGATAATCTGTTTACCCAAAATTGTGTGCATAATTTTGGAAGGTGATTCCCTGTCTCTAATGTGATCAAACCCAGGGCAGAAGATTAGTCTCTAAGAAACCAACATCCAATTGAATTCATTTGATATTAATTAGACCAGAAAACAGTAAAAATAGTATCATATAGAAAAATCATTATTTCCAGATATTTTTTGTCTAGCTTTTTTTCTTGCTTTCCCAATTCATCCACCCAAGATCAGAACATCTTGAATTCACTTGATCCTAGATATTTATGTTAGCTTGAGGTGTTTCATAAAAAGCCATCTTTCAGATGAAAACACTGACAATTCATAAAAGAGGAAATAAAAAACATGAAAAATGTTAACCTCACAGAAAATCAAATATTTGATAATACAAAGAATGCCCCAGCCTTTTGTATACAAAAGTTGCTTAATCACTTAGGATTTTATTTAAAGTCTAAAATGTTTTCAGTCAACTGACACCTACACAAAGAAAATCCTTTTGTAAGCTGAGAAAACCAATTTGAATTTAATATTTTGCAAATGTAGACTAACAGAATTTTGAAGTTAATTTTTATTATAAAATCATTATGTACCTAGTTTTTCATAAGACAGCCATTCAGGCGTTAAATGTCCAAACACCAATCCCACCACCAGTGTGAATTTCCCTTCACCAGTGTCACTAATTTCCCACCCACCAAACAAATTTGCTTCATATTGCTTGTTACAACACAGAGGCAAATAGAATTATCAAAATGTAGATCAACAAGGGTCATTTTGAAACGATTGCTCTATCTCTCCATAGTAGTAGTGTCTACAGTCTGGGCTGTGTGTAACTAGTTAGCCATGTGTTACTGTTTAGTCTCATGTCAATTTAGTAGATTTCTATGTAATGTCTTATCAGGTTTCCTGTGATGCTACTGGGCTGACATTACCATGAAATTTTGAGATGTCCTATGGTCACTTGTAGCCATATAGTTCAGGATCTGCAGATCTGAACCAAAAATCGTGGCTCAGCAGTTTAATAAGGTTAATTGATTCTGTTGGAGAGTGGAGGATGTGGTGGTGGCTGCTGTGGCTTCACAATGAAAGGGGAATCTGACCCCACCCATTCTGAGAATGCCCCAGGGGAAAGAGTCCCAACCAGAATACCTGGGAAGAGAATTAACAGAGATTTTAACTATGAAAATCTATTTCCCAGGATCCCTCACCCACTCTTCCATTTCAGAAATAGTATAAACACTCAAATTGTTTATTTTAATTATGGTGTTCAAATGAAAACCTATTTTCTAATCAAATTAAATCAATATTAATTATAAGACTTTCTACCCACACCTAACCTTTCTTCATTTAAGCCCATGAATATAGGGTGTTGAATTAAATAATTAAAGATGGGGCTGGATGGCGGTGGATGGCGAAGGATTTCTCTCTGCCACCCCAGGCCACGTGGCTCTACAACCCCATCCAGCCGGCCGGGTTCCAGGCCCAGGGAAAAGGCAAAATCACTCACTCACAGGCAGGCTTTAGGAAGCATTAGCTTTATTCATGCCCTAACCACCACAGGTGTGTGGCCTACTCATAACCTTTCAAGCATTTGGCCATTCTTAGCCCTGCATCTTATAATTCAGCCATCTTCCTGAGAGCCTTCATCCCCAGGCTCCAGGGTTTATCTACCTATTTCAAGACCCCTCCCAGAAATGGGCCAGGTCTTGCAGGTAAGGTCACACCTAATATCCGGTTCCCAAGACCCCTCCCAGAAATGGATGGGTCTCAGATAGAAACACCTAAATCCAGGGTGGAGTTACAATAGGGTATTTCTTTTTCAGTAAAGGCCTCCGCCACCTGTTCTACTTTGAGTAGTTACCCCCTTAGTCTTCTTATCTCTAGAATGACATCCACCTCCTCTCTCCAAACTTATTAATGTTCCCAAGTTCCACATTCACTAAAACCGTTATTCTTTTCTTTTTTAATTTTTTTTTATTGAGGCCATTGTGAATTACAAGTCTTTCACAGTTGTATTTCAAGTGTTTAGTGAATTAGGGCCATTTCTGCCACCAGTGTTGACCTCTCTTCACCATAGTTCCCCGCATGCATCCCAAACCTCTATCCGATAACCTCCTGAACTACTAGTGTAACAGGTCCATTTTGTGTTTACTTGTTATAGTTTGGGTCTCTTGATTTTGTTATCATTGACTTTAGCTTGGGTATTTAGATCTGACATCTTTTTCTTTCCACTCAATGTTCCTGAGACCATCACTTTTTTTTTCTCAATTTGTAGAAAGATATAGAAATATGGGAGAACAAAGTGATTCAGGTTCTATTGTTCGATGAAAAAGTGGGAGCCCCTATCTAGAATATAAGTTAAATTAGAAAAAGAAAAACTGGGGTACAGGTGTTGCTCTTTTTTTTTTTTTGCATAGGCATATCAAACGTTGGGGAAAATAGAAAAAAAACTAACTTTGGCCTAAGAGATACAGGGTGTTTCTGCCCATGAAGCATACTGTCAAAAAGACCAAATGTTGGCTCTGGGTATGTTAGTTGTCCAACACCAATGTCTTTCTTTATGATCCCAGAAAAAATTCTGCTCAGTCCAGTTGACAAAGTCAGTCTTCTGTAGTTAGAGAGCTTGTAAAACTCTTTTTCTAACCTTGAATCAACTACCAGCCAGGTATTCTGCATCTTTTCTCATCTTGTCAGTTCTACTACCTATCTTTCACCTCTTATTATTCTGACCTGTGTGCCCATTATAAATTTAAATTTTTATTTAAAGAACCACTATTTACAAAATATTTGTTAATTGGGTTTTAGACATATAATATTTGTATGTCAATCCCACCACCCTTCACCTATCACATGTAATCCTGAACTTTCCCATGTATTCCTATGCTTTACCCACCACCACCTGCCACCTTGGCAGGCACATTTCAAAGTCCTGTGATTGTAGTTTAGATCTTATATTTTCAGTGAAATTGAATCTGTGATCTTTCTCAAATGTCATTTTTTAATTTCTCTACCAGCAATCACCACCTCCTCACCAAAAACAATGGACCACTGTCAAGGTCTTTGAAAATACACCAAAATACTTCATTAGAGTTATCTATCTCAGCAGTGTTGTGAGTAGAAGTACTACTCTTCTTGGCCCAGTGCAAATAAAGAGATCTTCATTGACTCCCTGCTCTTTTTTCTCCAAAATGAATGAATGAATACCCCAATACTAGACAAAATGCTTATGGAATGAAACTCATGTAAATATATTCAGTAGCTCCAAATAACATGATTTTGTAGAGGAAATATTTTATATTGATAGAAATAATATTAATTTTTTTATCCTGAATTCTTTTATGTTTTCATGTACCAATGTATAAGATCTAGTGTGAAATTCTTGTCATTTTATTGATTTCATTTGACCAATAATACAGCAAGGAATATATATTTTCCTTGAGTCATAAGATCTCATCTATGTTTGTACTTAACATCTTTTGACCTTTTCTCTCCACATTCATGATCAGCATCCTGCTGTGGGCCTCCCCAGATTGTTAGCTATTTCCTGGCTAGCTAATGCAAAGACTCTGTTAATATGTATTTTAATAAAATAAGAATAATATGTATTTTAATAGAATAAGAATAATAAAATTTGATGACCTGAAGAAATTGTTTACTTATTTAACTTTAAATACTTCAGCAATTCTTCCCTTTAAAAATTGTTTTCATATGTGTCTTTATATATATACATATGCAGTATGTTATGCTGATTTTTTTTAACATTTCAATGAAGTTTATTTTGGAGTAGATTTATATTCAGAGGTTTTCTTATACTTTCTCCTTCACTGCTTCAAAATTTCTTTATAATTTTATATTTTGTTCCATTCCACAGTTTAAAAATTGAAGTATAAAGGAAGTAGGAATGTTTATCTACATTTTATAACTAATAATAATAAAGTATTGAGCCAGGACAGGCTATTCTTGGCCTTGTACACTCCCAAAACTCTACTCTACCTCATGACAAATCCTGTAATAGAACAAACTTACTATCGAGACTTTTATGTGTGTGAAAAAGGGAAATGGTAATATATTTATTATTAATGCTATATGTGCCCCTTTTAACATAAAATTTTATGAGAAAGGGAAGCAATAATGAAACTCTAAAGATTTCAAAAATATCACTTTGATCTAAAGAGACTCCTCTAAGCAAGGAGTTGAATCCCAGGCCATTAGTCACGGATTTAGATTTTCTTTTAAGCTATTGATGGCGAGTAAAATGGCAATTTAGAGATTTAGTTAATCATTGTCCTCATGGTGAATGAATTTTTCAATGTTTTTTAAATGGTTAAATAATAGAACCAAAACATATTAAGCCAACTTGGATGGAAGAATAGAGAGTACTATAACATGTATACTGACATCATTGCTTACCTAGCAAAGACTCTCCTAATTTTCTAGGAAAATTATCTCCATAAGGAAGGGTTTCTGTTCTCAGAAAACATTCCACAAACCACTATAATTAAGAAGAAAATGCAAGACCCAAGAGATTTTTCCACAACAACAAAAATCATCCTAACTATACTGAATGTATTACCAAAAATAATAGATAAAAAATAAAAGTTTAAACATAAATACATGGAAAGAAATTTTAGTCATTTGTTTTTCTATTTCATGAACTCATCTCCCTCTTCTCTTGGAGTTAATCATCATCAAATTGCACTAAATCAGAGATGGCAGAGACTGTGGCTGGCTGGAGACCAGTGTTTCTCATTGTTTGGTTATACTAGAAATGTCTTTGGAATGAGTTTCATCTGAAAGACCTTTATTTAACGAGCACTGAACAACAGGGGTTTGAGGATGTTTTGTTTGTTTATTTTGCTTTGCTTAGGCAGAGGATAGTTGAAGACAGGCATGTGAATGGGTGTGTTCCTTAAATTAAAAATAAAGCTATCAAGATTTTCTATCCATCTGCCCCTAACTCCCCCACCCACCCCCCACACACACAAAAACATGCATGCACACACCGTCTTATCCTGCAGAACTTTTGTGTTTGGAAACCAAAAAGAATTGGAAAAGGAGGAAGGAATATAGAGAAAAAGACTTTCCATTTTTCTTTTATGAATTTTTGTCCTGTTTGCTTTCTTAACATTCATGTGACACTTTCAGTTAAATAACTTTTATTGAATCCTGAACAAAGTGAAAAGGCCAAATTAAACACACATATAGGGACAGCTGTATAATAAAAAAATATATATAAGTCCATGCACACATATTTCCAAGATGGAAGTGTTGTCTAAAATATTCTTTAGCTGAAAGGTAGTTTCTCTTGAGGGTTTAGATTGTTTTCACCAGCTTTTGGGGGGGGGGGGGGAGAAAGGCAGATTTGTGTCTATAACTGATTTTAAGTTTCTTAGAGGAAAATGATCAACTCCATTAAATTTTGTGATTTTGGTGATTTCTCTCTAATAATTGATGGAATCAGGAAAGGGATATTATTTCTAGTGACTGCTGAGAGAATTGAGTAAGATACATCTGTCTGACTGCAAAGATTCTGGAAAAATGGAATGTTGTTACTGTGCTGTTAAAGCCACTCTTCTTTTTGATCATGTTTATAATTTAAATTTTCACACTGTGGTCAAGCTAATCAAATTATGATTTCACAAGTCACCCATAAACACTGGGTAACTGCACTTGTTCTCTTTGTACACAGACATGCAAATTTTAGTCAACTTATAAAGATGGAGACTTGTCATAGGCAAAAGGGATCACATTTAATAACCAAAACATGAAAAATATTTTCAATGATCCTCTTTAGATTTTCCTATAAATTATTTCCGTCTTTTTAACAGAATTAATATAAAGGTCTATAGTTCTCCATTGTAATTTTAAATTACAATGAAAAGACAGTTAAGATAAGATGAAGTTAAAATACATATTTCAGATCAAGTTTTCTACTGTGATACAAACGAGGAAGCTTTGAATTTACTGAAAATTCCAGCAATTACCAAAAGATTCCACAGCTGCTAAACTACAGAGACTGCCTTTCATTGAGTCTAACTGACCATATCTCACAATTCTTATAATTAATCAAAACTGTTATGAAGATGCTTGTAGTCAAAAGAACCACCATGATTGCCTCTGTCCTACTGGCACCCAATTTTTATGCCTGTCCTATTGCCACTAACAACATTTTTATTTTAAAATTTGTTATGTTGAGACCTGTTTTAACAAACATAATAAAACATTAGCATAGTATATACATAGAGCATCAATTTTCTTAAACGTTTGTTTATGAGTGTAATAAAAATATACTCAAGGAAAGAAAGAGAATGCAGTTGTTGATGTAATGACTTTTGTATTCAGTTCTGGTTGACTCTCTGTCACTTGAAGAAACACTGCTTTGAAGAAACCCAAACTTTAACAACCGAACTTTAAAATGTTGGTTGTCAAGATAGTAGGCTGTGGCAGGGTGTGGGGAGGTAGAAAAAACTGGGAATACTGGTGGAGGGAAGTTGACACTGGTGCCTGGAAGTTGACATTTGTGCTGGGACATTGTATGCCAAAAGCCAATTATGAATAACTGTAAATTATGGTGCTTTAGTAATAATAAATTAAAAATATTTAAAAATAACTAATTAAGAAAAGAATATATGTTCAGAGTGGAATAATAGAAGAGCAGGTAGCATGATTTCTTCATTCACAGTAAACCTAGGTTTGATCCACAGCATTTCACCTGGTCCCCTGAGCACCTCCAGCAGTGACCCATGAGCGCAGAGCCAGGAGAAGTAGCAATACATATCATGAACATGTATGAACTCAGAAATAGTAATTCTTCCCTGAATGAAGTGATCTTCCTTCTGCAACTCAGTATATAGGCACTAACCCACCAAGCACTCCCAGAGAAATAAAAGGCAAGATGATTATGTCCTACATCAAAACACATTCTATGGAAATTCAGAGATAGGTAGCAAGTAGACTTAATTAAAGAATCGAATTTTTAAGAAAACCACAATAAATTAATTCCCTGCCTTTAATTTAATAAGCTATAAAGCTTTTAAGATGGCTTTAATACAATTCATTTACTGAGCAGATGTGTCATTGGGACTGCTGTGAGTGAAAGGAGTGAACTGAGGGTACTACTGATCTAGGATCTTTAATTTGTTGTCATAGTGAGAGGGAGAAAAATCAACAGATTATCTCTTCAACTGATTGTTATTGAATGGACTGGAAAAATTGTTAAAAAGAAAAATGATGCAAATTTCTAGTTGATTTTGTATGCATTTTCTTTGTCTACAGCATAAAATGAATAGTACCGGCCTACATGTCTTCCAATCTTAATATTACCTGGATTTACAGATTCTAGAATTGAGAATGGTATCTAACCCAAAGCACTCCAACCACGATCTTTCAAACTAACAGATACACTGCATAACTACATCCTTTTTAATATGTTCTGTGAAACTCAAGGTCTTGCAAAGAATTTCACTAAAACCATAAGATTTGCCTTTACAGTTTCTCTCTGGTGCACTATCAAAGATCTGTGGGACAGAGGGCACATCTAAGAGCATAAATAAATGTGAGGTCTAACTATATTTCTTACTGTTTACATTGACACAGTTAATGTAATTTATGTCACAGTCATCAAAAATAAAAATCAAAAAAGATTGGCATTGAGTTCATTTTCTATAATTTGTTACTGAAGTAATACATTTTTAAAAATCAACTGCCTTTACTTAGGAGAAGGTAACCGCCTAAAATTGTCTTTGGCATGCTTTTGAAACAAGTCTTTGTCATCTTCAAGGAATCAATCCAACAGTCACAATCTATTTGAAATCTGTCATGCATAAGTCGTAACTAAGTATGAGTTTTCAAAATATTTGCTTTTAAGTAAATTAGATCGGATTTAGATTATTCATATGATAATGTCACTCTCACTCATTTGCATCTTCATATGTTTCCTTGAAAAGGGAAAAAAATAGGTAGCTACAGCTAGTGGGGGTACAACCCACCAATCTACAGTTGACCAATTTCTTTTTTTTTCCTCTAGAAAGTTTCCTTTTAGAGACATGTGCATTGAACACCTTTTGTATATTATTTTGGTGGCATATTCCTTGTGATAGACTTCAATCATAACATCTCAAGAGAAAAAACATAAGGTGATTATTAGTCTAGGCCTTCTATGAATAGAAAAGAGTATCTGTAAAGAATGAGCTGTCTGCAGTTGAGTATCCTGAACTAAGAATATATAACCTTGCTTCCCATTTACTCTCTGCCTGTCATTTCAGGGGTCATTTTATTTGACTGGAACAATTGATTCATGTTTATCTCTTTGCTAGGACTACTAGCTTGAACATAGAGATGATTCTTTTTCCTTTGGGTCCAGGATAGAACAAGAATAATTTGTGGATTGAATAGGCAGAGAAACAAATGGGAAAATGGTCTGATAGATACTATGTATAATTAATACTGAGCATAATATCCACCTAAACCACACATTCAACCTTCTTCTGCTGAACTCTGAAAGTTCTGAGATTGTTTTGAGAACCAAGATTATGTTTTGACCAAACAAATTTAGTGCTCTGTGAAGTCTAATTTGGGAGTCCAAATGACTATGTTTGACTGCATCTCTTTAAGCAAAATTGCATTTTGTTTAGGCCAGGGCATCGTGAGTCTGACAAGTCATTTTATTTTTTTATTTGAAAGTCTTTGCATAAATGTGTGCCTATACCAGCTATGGACCAACTTCTTTTTACTTTATAATTTCTGGCAGGAAAAAATGCCTTAATTCTGTAAGAACAGGGCTTTAGTGAGTTTCCCAGAATCCTTAAGATACTCTAAGAAGGCAGTCTACAGTTCACCTTTATTCTGTTAAAATCAATTTAAAAAATAGGAGTTTTTTTTTTTAATGAGTTCCTTTAAGGGAACCAGAAGCAATGCTTCTGGAACTTGGATGTGTCACTCCTGAAATGACAGTAAATCTTACTTCTATGAGGAATGATTTGATTCATAGGGCATTTTACTAAACTCAGTAAAAACAAAACATATTTCTATGCAAAATCTGTCTATGAATTAAATCATTTGTTCCAATTTAGTGTTTCAGACTTTCTGAGAATACTACTTCCAAGATTGCACAAGAAAATTTAAGGTTTTCTCTCTCATCCTTAAAACTCAAAGATTTGGATAATAAAAGGCAAATCAAACCATTTGCATGTTAGAATTTAACACCAGCTTACACACATTAATAAGATTGCAGCAAGTTCTGACTTGAGTTTCGTTTTGTTTTGTTATTTTTTTAAATCAATTTATCCAAGATGATATGTCAGTGAATGGAAGAATTTAGCTTGTATTTTTTTTTTGCCTTTGGCTTCTTTTCCCTATGCTATCTTTATAAAGGCAGTAAGTAGCAGCTTAGAAATGCTGGAAAACTTTTTATTTTTCTTTCCTTTTATTTTTTTAAAAGAGGATTTGGCCAGAAACAGTGTTATTTGCATATAGTAGGATCTTGACATCCTTTGCTTTGTTTGTCTGGTCTGCATTGCAATATGTGTCTACGGACTTTAGGATTGAAAACAAATCATCAGTTACTGAGCTCTGCATTGAAAATGTATTCATTCCAAACTGAATTATCACTGCTGGTGACGTTCTCCACTCTAGACCTTCAAAAGCTAAAAAAAAAATGGTAATACAAACCACATGGTTGCTTCATCCCACCACCACTCTTGGCAGAACAAGTGCTGCCTGGCAACCTCGCAGTCAGCTGGGCCTGTGGTAATCAGAGCAGCATTGCCCTGTACTTAAATGAATGCTTTCTTTCTGAGAATCCATCCGTGGATGCTTTTCCTCTTATCAGTCTTCTCAGTAATGTTTGAAAAGGGCTTCTGTGGATGAGGAGAATATGTTCTTATGGAGTGAGTTGCTGAGATATCTAAAGAAAAGAAGAAGAAAAGAATACAAGTATTTAGTGACTTTGCAAAAACAAGACAAAACGACAACAAAAAATACTCAGAAAAAGATAAAAACCAGAGCAGCAGTCAGGCTGCAAAGACTTAGTGCTGGTTGCTTTTCATTTGGAGCCTGCAGCTGCATGGACTCTGTCTAAGCAAAGGGCTCCTATTTCTTCTTATGCCCTGAACCTTTCTTCCTCCCTGTAGTAACTTAGTATCAAGTGGATTTGGGAGATTGAGATCTGGAGGCTCAAACCCAAATGTGGCCTCGTATTTGGCTCTGGAAACAATGGCATGAGCTTAATCCTGACATGCATAGTGGGAAAACATATATTTGGAACTAAATTGATGATGACAGCATCCCTTAAAGCAGGCTTTACAATGACGGAGATGACACAAATTTGTGACAATAATTGAGCATGTGAAAAGTGAAACTTCCAGGAAAAAAAGATCACCAGAGCAGCCATAGTGGTAAAGATGGTGTCAAATGCAATGTGAAAGTCAATAGGAAATTGGATTCACGCAGCAGAATTTTACTTTACTTGAATAAACAAAGACATCACTCAACTCTTTCTATTGCCTGTTTATTAGACATAATGATAGCATGTAAAATGACTAGTAGAATTCCTGCACATTATTGGTACTCAATAAATTCAGTGAGAGCCTATGCCTTTGCAGTCAGCCAGTTTCCTCTGGGATTCCTTGATGTTGTCTCTTAAAGGTATAGGCTGCTCCCCAGAACTCTGCAATACCTCTTCCTTCCTTCACACACTTTGCATTGCCTCTTCTCCTTTCCTGAGATATACAAAGACTAAGAAAATGAGAGATACTAAAGAATTGAAGCTATCTCAGTTTCAGCTACCTATATGAGAAGTCTTCCTATAGTAACACTTACTGAGCTTTACTCTTCAGGTCCTAAAATCCAAGACTTTGTGTGGATTTTATCTTAAAGCTGAGATGGCTGACTCCCAGAAAGTATAAGTCATTTATTCAAAGTAACACAACCAGAAAATCATCTGGCTCATATGACTCAGTCAGCAAGAATAGTTTTTGTTAGTTCACTTTCCATAGTGGTTAAGAGGATTGATAAACAGACAAATAAAAATGTCCTGATATCTCTGGAAAAAGTAAAAGACACCCATCAAAGAGCACACCACCACAGAACAGATTATTGTCTTTTTCTCTTGTAATGAACCAAAAAGAATTTAGGCCTAATCTGATGTTCCTGTTCAAGCCTTTCCTCTCACAGACCTGAGTAACTGAAATATGGAGGAAGGCAACAATTGAACAAACTTGCACCTTAGGAACACACCCTACGGATACACCAGCCTCTTCTGTTGGCCATTTTTCTTCACTTGGTCAGGAAGGTGGATGATGTACTTCTCAGTTGCTGCTTCAACTGGTTTTGTGTATAAGTGGAAGGTTGACTTTGAGGAGAATCATTTGCCATTCAAATGATAAAAAAAAATTGCTTATATTTGTATATGGTTCTAGAGTTACTTAGGTGTTTAACTATACTGTGAATGCCCCTTCTCTGAGACTGTCAGGGATAGTCTTGTTGGTCTTGTTCTAATCATACATCATACACTGAAAAAGAGGTGAAAGTTTCTCTCTGAAATATATTTGAACTAGATTATTACTTGGCTATGGAAGACAATGATATATCCTGTTTTCTAAACTGAAATGCCTCTGATAGGCAGATATGTGCCACAGTCAATGGTATTTAAAGTGTGTGTATGTGCATACATTATAAAATGTGTGCATAAACATAATTGTAGTGCACTTTGAACAACTTTTAAATAGAATTCACTTGAAGTTTTCGAAAATTAGTCACCTCTCTCCAAAATCTGCATCTGTTTAATCACCATTTAATCTAACCTTTATTTTCCTCCCAAATTTTTCAAACTACATTGCTTTTCATTTCAAAGCAGACTCTAGCCACTGCCTTTAAGTCAATTCCTCCTAGATTTAACCCCTGTCTGTTTGTGGCCCTTTCTGTCTGTATGTGGTCTCTTTTCCTTTATCAGCTTCCTAGAGACAATTAAATACATAGCTTTCATTTCCTTTCCAATCCCTGTGCATTAGTTGCAGAACTTCTATCCTGAACTCCTTTTCCCCATATGAATAAAACACAAATTAATTACTAATATTTCCGGTGTTCCTCTGTTTCTTTTGCTATCCCTTCTTCATTACCAATTCTTCCCAGTCTAAGAGCATTTTCTCCTGAAGCTGTTATTTCCAGAATATGAGGGAAAGTTTCCCCCTTCTTTTCTTAATTCCTTCTTTGATTAGCAGCCGCAAGCTAGGTATGACGACTTTCATCTATAAAACCTCGCTGCAGCTTGTTGCTACCAGTAACACAACATACAACTTTCAAACAACTCTGTCTGATACACACTGTTCCAGCCAAAGCATTCCTCAGAACTGCTTTCTAAAATGGGTGATATTCTTCCAGAACAAAACATTTTATGCTAGATTTTTTTCCAATGGTGATTTAAATCACTGCATGACCCAATTATCCTTACACATTGAGCTTCTTTTCCGTTATGTAGCTCAGTTAAGTAATGATTTCAAGTACAGTGATAGTACCGGGGTCTAATATCTTCCCCCAAACCTTCAAAGATATTTCTTATGTATCTCCTGTTAGAAATCCTCCCAGGGTCTTTTTCAGAGAAGCATTGGATTAGACATTTCTGTGTGTATTTGTAGAACCAAAGCCTGACCAAGTATTTTCTCTGTGGGTTTTACCTTTAAGATTGTTAAACTTAGCTCTGTATAAGATTGTGTGAATGCTTTTCTACTCCACTTTCCTCAATTTAAATAGTAATTTTCTGGGCCTACTATTTTATTTTCAATTCTAAAGTATATCATCATTTTCCCAGACTCCACCTGAATACCCATTTTATATCTTAGTAGTTTCTATCTTATCCTATATCTATATTGTCCAACATGGTAGCTATATGAGACTTTGAACCATTAGATCCTCATATATTTATATATATACATATAAAAATATATATGTATATAAATTTCACCTCTGCCATATATACTAAGGATATTATTCAGTCATGAAAACCAAGGATAGTATGCCACCTGTGTTGACATGGACAAGCTTTATAAGATTATACTAACAACATAAATCAAAGAAAGTGCTGCACATGATTTGTGAAATATAACCATATCAAACATGTGATAAGTGTGTCAAACCCTCAATTTGGTCCCTAACACCAAAAATAAGTAAATAAATAAAAATGAGTGCTCTTAATAAGATAATAAAAAGACTGAGTTTTCTACTCATATACCAACTAGAAAATGTAAGGAAGAATACCAGTCATAAAACAAACTGCAAAATGATGATTAGTTTACAAGGACTTAAATTTAATTCTTTTTCAGATTGAGTTACTTTATAAAAATGTAGCAATCCACATCATTGATTCATCAATTTCTATCTAGAAGAATAACAAAAAGACCTAAGGTGCTAAGTGTAAACTAGTCAGTTCATTAGTTCAACAGATGATCAAGTTCAGTCTGCCCAGTACCAAAACCAAGAAAGCGAGGAAGGCATTATGACTAAAGACCAAGCACAGAAATACTTCCTCCTGTGAAAGCTGTCTCTACTGAGAATATGTATTTGGCTTCAGTAGTTCACTAAGAGGTTGTTGATGAAAGTAAGCTTTTCCATAGAATTAATGGTCCCTCATAAGAAACTCCAAGCTTAGTTTTCTAAAACAATGCTGGGCATTCTCTCAGTGAAGTCTATTCAAAATTCTGTAAAATTCTTTGAAGAAACACTGTAAACGAATGCATGGGGATCTATGACAAACAGTCAAAATTAAGGTACTGAGATGCTTCTACCATCTCATCCTGGCTGCCTAAATTCTGAATTTCTAATGTCATGTTGTACCCTTAGACCAAGTAAACAAGAAGCCTAATAACATAAAAAACAAGAAGAGGAGACTGAAGGCGAGGGGCAGGAGTTCCAGAAAACCAAGTAAGATTCAGACAGAACATGTGAGAGATGCTAAGTCACAGATGTGGTAGTAAAGGGAGGAATAAAAGATTAGAAATGAGGAACACAATTTCCCCAGGTCCAACCTATCAAACTATTACTACCCCCAACCCCTTTTCACAAGCACCCAGCCCTGGGACAAAATTCATATATGGCTTTTAAGATAAAGTCCTAGCTGGATCTCAAGACCTATTTGTCTGTCTCCTGACCTATCTGTGCTTTTTACCAGGCTGCCATAGACCTCGCCTCAGCCATGGGACATATCTATTCCATCCCACCTCACCTCTGCAAATTCTCAGATGTTTAACCTATATATTTCTGGTTGCAATAAGTCTATTTAAATCTCACATCTTTAGCTTTTCTTGTTTTCTCAAGAAGATCTGCCTTAAATTTCTTGGCCAGTCTTTGTTTCTCTGATACGCATGTATTTCCCTCCTTGCACTTAACAGAGCTGTGATTTTACTACATCCTCTCATGTAATTGTTTAAGCAAAGGCCTTCTTTCCTCTTCCAGTTCAGACTGCAAGTGCTAGGACAGCTGTTTGCAAAGTCTACTTCTGCTTACCACTCTCTGTATTCACTAATTGCATATTGAGTCATGCATGAATAGATGAATGAATGGAATGCAATAAGGAGAGAGGATTCTCTAACTTTAGATGAAGGACTTTAGGAGTTAGGTCTCCCTAATTATAGAATAAAGGTCAAAGAAGGACAATATTTACATGTACACCAAGTTCTCACATAAATAAGAGGTTACCACTAGTGAGAGATTGCCTGTATTCATTTCAAAGTTAAAATGGTTATGCAGTTCAGAATGTTTTTCCATTCTTTGTCTCAAGTTATCCTCCCTTCCTCTCTCATGTGATTTATTCTAAGAGGCCTGAACTGCAATTTTTAGTGTCACTGAGAAGACAGGAGGTTCTGTCCTACAATAGAACACACACTTCCTCTTCGTAAAAGAGAAAAATACTTTAGAAAGTTAAACTGTTCACAGAACATTCAATTTAGAATTGTCAAGGAAGAAAAGAAAGCATCGAATCAGAAAGAAGATTATTTGCCTTATTTTTATAGTCACAATTAAATAACAGCCTGTTGCTAATATAAATGTGACTAGTTGTATAGTTGGTAGGACCTTGAGGGATCTCCTGAGGAGCACTTGTCTTTCTAAACAGGTTTTACTTAAATGGGGTTAATGGCCTAAGAACATGCTAGTATTTTTGTAAGTTGTTCTTCTGACCCTAAGGGGTTAAGACTGGAACTTTTTTTGTACTCAATTTGTTGTGCCCTGTTAAAGTAAAAAAGAAATGCTTGTAAAGGCAGAAAAATGTCATCGTTTTTGCACTGGCAGTGACCCCAGCATCTAAAAATAAAATATGCTGGAATTTCTAGGGCAGGTGACTTACAAAAACGAAAAACTTAAAGAAATAATTGTTTAGGGCTCAAATATGGATGATAAAAAATACACTGAAATGGGGAAGTACAAGTAACCCAGACTGCACATATGGCATTTAAAAGAATTTTTTTTGCCCTTTTCCTCTAAGTTTGTTCATAGCATACAGGCTAAATAATGTCTCTTGGTTACCTTCTTTCTTAAGCAGAGTTCATTTTATTCTGAAATTCATTTTGTATTTATGGAGGAATTTATATACTCATCAACATTTGCTAGAAGCCTAAGTCTTTAAAGGGACCCAATTTGAGGAGCTTTTCAAGTCACATGACTGAACAGAGAAACAGTTGCAGATTTTGAAAGGGCTGCACCTCTTGTTTTAGATTCCAAGGCTACAAACTTTGGTTTGTTTTTCATAGTTAAACTTATCTTTGCCCTTTGATCAGAACTCTGCTTCTTAGCTTAAATACACATTACAAAACACTTCCTTCGGGTCCAGTGTAAAGGAAATTGATCATTCCTCCACTGTATGTTTTTAATTGACTTCCTTCTTCCTGGATAGGAAATTAACTTTCACTCCTCTCTGATCTGTTAAATAGGGTATGAGACATCTTCCTAGTCAACAAGATTTAACGAATCCTAAAACCACTGCCTTCACCTGATAAAGCCTCCACATTCCCACATAACTTTCAAAAATATAACAACCTTGCAATTGAATTTTAACTGCAAAGCATTTTGAATGGCATTATTTGCCATAATATATTGAAAAAGAAACAGCTGGTGTCTCATTTCTCTTTGTCAATGTAAGTTGCACTTCAAAAATCAATAGACTTCGCCCTGTGCAGAGTTGCTGGAAGTGGGTATCAAATGCCCAAAGCTAAAAGTGTTCATTTATTTTCAGCCTCATATCAGTTGTTGTTATTCCCATTAAAAATGAAATATACTGTTTGAATGGAGAAGAATCAATGATGTCTGAGAATGACTATGCCCAAATATTTCACAGTCCATTACAAGAGTTGTTGTTGTTGAAACTGGTTGTTTGCCAATCTGCCACCTGGGCAACCAGGTCAATGACCAAACAGGTGATAATGTTCTCACAGTCCCACAGAAAACACACCCAGTTACCTTGCCATACTGTCATGCCTTGGCTTCAAGTGCTTTATGGATTTTCCTGTTGTTCTGTAGTTGGAGTTTAGTCTGGTGAAGAAAGTCATCTCTAGAATTCCAGATTTCCACCTAAAAAGGTTGCATTTACTACTCAAGAAAAAGCTCATTCAAATCCCAGAATATAGTATCATTATAACCAACAGGGAACTCAACTATAGAAACTAGGCTACTTACAAACTTCCTGGATTGAGAATTTGCTTTGGAGATCTTCATCACCATGGAGAAATTTTATACTTTGACCTCCTGAACTGCTCCATTATGTTGTCTCAATCAGTCGCAAAAATGGCAACACACACAAACACACAGAGTTACACACACACACACACACACACACACACACACACACACACACACATTCACATCTCCTCACACACCCCATGCTCTGTAGTGCACATCTATTCTGACCTCTTCTTAAAATAAAAATTTTATGGGATTCTTTATTTTTTCTGAGTAATTGGTTTTCCTGGAATAAATCAAATAATGTTTCCTTCATTTACTTGTCTTTTGCTTGCCAACATTCGGAATTATTATCCATTTTTAGGACATAAATATTTGCACTCTGATTTATATTTTTTTTCATTTACCATAATTCCATTATTTTTTATTTTCCAGTTATTTAGGTTTATTTGGAAAGTAGGTATTTTATTTATTGTTGTTTGTTTTGTTTTCAGGCCATAACCAGTGACGCTCAGGGGTTACTCCTGGCTATGTGCTCAGAAATCGCTCCTGGCTTGGGGACCATATGGGATGCCAGGGATAACACCCAGTTTGGTCCTGGATCAGCCTCATGCAATGCAAACGGCCAACTGCTGTGCTATCACTCCAACTCTGAAAGCCTGTATTTTAGTATTTAAAAATAACAGGCCAACTGAGGAATAAGAGCAGGGTAGAATTAGAGAATGGTCATGTTTGAAGGAAAAGAAGGAAGGAAGGAAGGAAGGAAGGAAGGAAGGAAGGAAGGAAGGAAGGAAGGAAGGAAGGAAGGAAGGAAGGAAGGAAGGAAGGAAGGAAGGAAGGAAGGAAGGAAGGAAGGAAGGAAGGAAGGAAGGAAGGGAAGGAAGGAAGGAAGGAAGAAGGAAGGAAAGGAAGGAAGGAGAGAGAGAGAAAGAAAGAAAGAAAGAAAGACAGAAAGAAAGAAAGAAAGAAAGAAAGAAAGAAGGAAGGAAGGAAGGAAGAAGGAAGGAAGGAAGGAAGAAAGAAGGAAGGAAGGAAGAAAGAAAGAAAGAAGAAAGAAAGAAAGAAAAAGAAAGAAAGAAAGAAAGAAGAAAGAAAGAAAGAAAGAAAAGAAAGAAAGAAAGAAAGAAAGAAGAGAGAGAGAAAGAAAGAAGAGAGAGAAAGAAAGAAGAGAGAGAAAGAAAGAGAAAGAAAGAAAGAAAGAAAGAAAGAAAGAAAGAAAGAAAGAAAGAGAGAAAGAGAGAAAGAAAGAGAGAAAGAAAGAAAGAGAGAAAGAAAGAAAGAAAGAAAAGAAAGAAAGAAAGAAAGAAAAAGAAAGAGACAGAGAGAGAAAAAGAAAGAAGAAAGAAAGAAAGAGAGAAAGAAGAAAGAAAGAAAAAGAAAGAAAGAGAGAAAGAAAGATAGAAAGATAGAAGAAAGTAAGAAAGAAAGAAAGGAAAGAAAGAAAGAAAGAAAGAAAGAAAAGAAAGAAAGAAAGAAAGAAAGAAAGAAAGAAAGAAAGAAAGAAAGAAAGAAAGAAAGAAAGAAAGAAAGAAAGAAAGAAAGAAAGAAAGAAAGAAAGAAAAAGAGAGAAAGAAAGAGAGAAAGAAAAAGTAAGTGAAGCCAAATGAAAATTTCAAGATCTGTTCCTTTGGTCCATCTGTAATTTTTTCAGACCAAGTGAAATACTTCAAACTTTCTCCCTGATTCTCATTGAACTGATACACTGCAGGTGTCACAGTTTAGATTTAACAATGAAAAAATAGTCCATTTTTTTTCTAGTTTTCCAGCAAAGACATCACAAAAGATAGAGTTATCATGAGCTAATTACAGTCCTTGAAAATTACCTTTGTGCTTTGCAAATATGCATTTTTTTCTTTGCTGGTGATGAAGAAGTTGGCAGTTTAAATAAAAAACACTATTTAAAGTAACAGAGTACAGTTATATAACCTTTTCACATAAATCACACAATAACTCTTTGTGCTTTGTAAAAAAAAAAAAAGAACTGCAGTGCTTGTTAAGAAGATTTATTTATATAATAATCTATGCAAAGGACTTTTTCCCCTTTTATAAAAGTGGGATGTTCTTTTTTTTAACCTTTGGAAGGTGCAGACTAGATAGTAGGATTATCCTCCAGTCATAGCATTTAGCTGTATATAAACCAGCTACTGAAAGACTGCTATTCCAGTAGTACTTTGGTATTACCACACAAGCCATTTTCTCCGAACCCGGAGATAGCAAACCTACAAATGGAATAGTCTGAACCTACTAAGTAAACAAAAAGAGAGTCAAGATCTAACCTAGGTAAGGATCTTTTGCATAAACAAATCACCAGAAGACCTAAAATTAGTTGTCTTTAAGTCTTAGATTTTCTCTCAGTTTCTCAGGCATACTGTTCTGCACATAGATTGAACTAGTAAGGGATTGCTAAAATTCATAGGACCATCGAAGATCTAGAATTTCTTTCCATTGACTTTTCCAGGAATTCTTTCAAGTTCTAGTTTACCCTCTCTTTCCTGTCTGTTCCTCATTTGCTCCCTTTTTGCCTATTTCCTCGTGTAAACCTGGAAGCAATCGTCTTTCATTATTTATAACATTATTGCTCCCATTTAAAAACATCACTCTTAATAAATGTCCTCACACCGATGTCCTAACACCTGATCTTATCACTGGCCAGTCCACCCTGAAGGGGTTCAGAACTGAAGAGCATGGGCCCTGCCTAAAATCATTAAATTTTAAGCTTGGCTCCAAGTGACCTACTTAATCCTGGGTCCAGAGGGTCACTCTAGGAAGAGTGATTCTTTCACAGAGATAGCTTTAATAAAGGCATTTTATTGGTCAAATATATCTATTCTAACTCTTGCCAAACAGTTGGGGTTCTGAAGACAGGGAAACCCACAAGGGCTTTCTTGTGTGCCCTTATCTTTCATTGAGATGCTGACCCAACTTTTAAAAGCTATCTCCATGGAAAATTCTGGGCTCCACTCCAAAACCAACCAGTAGGAGGTGGCTGTCTTAATCAGTGGCTGTGTTCTGTCTTTATATAAACAGGTTAAGCCAGCTGCCAGTGCCTCTACAACCAATCCCAGCTCACATTACCTTTAGTTGGAAAGATAGGCCTTAACCAAAGCCACAAGATGAAAGGCAAGGTATAACCAACCTCTCCAAGGTAGTGGTTGCACAGAACTTGGTTGCCATATATGATGACCAGAATCACAGTCATTTCTTTTTCTTTTTTCTTTTCTTTGAATGAAATGTGCCAAACATTCATTATCAGATCTTATCAGACTGTCAACTGGAGGTAACAAGTCAAAAAGGAAAGAGGAAGCCTAATCATTTTGGTTAACACATAACTGTCAAACAGTTCAACTTCCTAACCCAGTGGGAAAATAGTATAAGCAGATATAACTTCTTGAATATATGTAAAACAGAGTGATTGTGAGGATAGAACTAAATTGATTGATACACCGTCCCTATGAGCTAATCCACAAAGTAGCGTCTTTGGCTGGTTTAAACTGAGAGTGTCAGTTAGTAGAACCATCGAACATGACTCATAGTGAAAAGATACTAAAGACAAAATTTGCAACTTTCCTCAAACATCCACTTTTTCCTTTTGACCATGAGGATGTTTCTTAAAATATAATTAGCCCTAAAGTAACAACAACGACAACAACAAAAATAGAATGAAGACTAAGTAACTAGAATGATCAAAACAGGCTTCACGGGTATATGTGAGACAAAAGTAATCATAGCATGTTAATTTGCCCCAAATAATTTGAAAGTTGACTATGGTTCAGACCACACACCAGAGTCATTAAAAACAACAAAGCAAGCAAATAAAAAACCTTTCCATGTAGGATATTCCTTTAGTGGATTGGTGAAGAATATTCTGCTTTTGTTACTTATTATGATAATAATTAGGAATTCTCGGCCTTGTTCCTCAAAGAAATGCTTTCCCAGAGAAAGTATTTTAATGTGCTATTGCATTGACTTAAATCACTGAATCATTGGTTTATAGGTCAAGCCATATTTGAATGTCTTAAAATAACTATTTTCCCCCTCTTTCACTACCAGATTTGAATGCAAGAGTGTAAGGTCCTTGTGCTGATCTTATTCTCAAACACATAAGCAGCTCTTGCAATTCCAGTAGGATTCCTCTGTTTTTTATTTTGACAGCATAACACTACACCCATGGGAGCTGAGCTTTTCAGGTGTTAAAGAGGATTTGTTATAAGAAAATGATTATAATAGGATTTAATGTAATTGAAAGTCAAGGTACAGTAGCCATACAGTGTATCAGAGAGACTGTCAAAACTTGCAGTGAGGGTGGAGTGCCTTTTGCTAAGTAAACAACAAAAGTGGAGAGAGGAGAAAAATATTCTATGCACAACAGGATCAGTGAGGTTGGCCAACCTGATAAGCCTGCCCCACCGCGGTGGGTATCAAACCCACAGGTGCTCTTGTATTTTCCTGGCAAGAGGGCCCCTGAATAGCTACAACCTTCCCACCCCACAAGAATGTTTTTACAGCAAGTTATATAAGACCTGAATTCTTGTCTGAAACTTGAAAGGTAATAAGCCTTGAGGCACTGTGGCTCCAAAAGAAAAAGGCCTATCCTGAGTCATTGTCTCAGCGCTTCAAATCCAGGAACAAGTGTCACTTGGAGTCCTTTCACGCCTGGGCTAGGGGGGCCAGCAAGTCAGGTGGGTGTGAACGTGGTATGCTCATGTTTACTAGACAATAACTATTTGATTCCCCAAGAATTCACCCCTTTTCTTGATGGCTCCTCTAAGTGCAAGAGGATTAGACACGGAGCAACATTTTCCCATGGAGCAAGATCTCTGAGGGTTGCAGGCATCAGAAGCACTTCTGACCTTGAAGGATAACTATGAGCTCCTGCGATGAAGATTCAGTGACAGTCATGGAAACTGATGATCTTTGCTGTGATTTGTGATGACACAGAACAGTCAAGGATATGTAACAACTTGTGAGTCAGTCTTCCAAAATCCTCTTTCTCAATCCCAATTCATTTCTCCCTGGATTCTAGAGACTTGTTAGAAATTTATGTCAGAGGATGCCAGGACAGTACAGTGGTTAGGTACATGCTTAACATATGCTGGACTAAGATTGATCCCTGGCATCCCATGATTCCCTGAGCATCTCTGTATGCAGTTCTGGAGGTTTCAGCACTGCAGGGCATTGTAGGCCTAGACAGGCTTTGTATCATTTCTTGCTTGCATTGATTCCCCAAAACAGTCGGGTGGGCTGAGAATTCCAGATGAGGTTCACAGGCCTCATGAGCACTGCTTGTAAGCCCAACCCTCCAATTTATATTTTTATTTTTTAATTACATTAAAAAGTCACAGTGTATTTATGGGGGCTGAGAATCTCTCCCCATCATCCCAGGGGTGTTTGACCCAAGAGAATAAGCCAGATGATCTGTCTGGGCCCAGTGATATGTTGCTGCTTGGTCTGATAATGGTGTTCCCAGGATGGTATCACTTATCAGCCTACCAGATTTAGATAGGTAACATTTTATTTCTCAAAGTTGAATTTGTCATTTTAAAAATATGTTTCACTTGATGTCTGAGAGATGTCCTCAGTAATTATTTTGTCCTCAGTAATTTAAGTATATATATATATATATATATATATATATATATATATATATATATATATATATATATATATATACTGAATTCTAAATCATGATATAATTCTTAAGATATAAACAAAAGGCACAGTGAAGCCAACTCTTTTAGAACACTTCACTTCCATTATCTGCCTACCTTACCACATAGCCCCAGTTGATGGAACACCATGTTAAAGAAAAGTTAGCATTACTTCTATAAAACAGGTTATCAAGGGCCGGAGCAGTGTGCAGTAGGGTGTTTGCCTTGCGTGAGCTGACCTAGAACAGACCAAGGTTCTATCACCTGGTGTCCCATCTGGTCCCCCAAGCCAGGAGCGATTTCTGAGCACATAGGCAGGAGTCACCCCTGAGCATCACTGGGGATGGCCCCAAAACAAAACAAAATGAAACAAAACAAACAACAAAAAACCCCAAACAATCAAATAATTACATACTTTGGTTAAAATGCTTATCTCTTATAGTACAACAGGTAGAGCAGTTGTCTTGTACTTTGCTGTACTGGATTCAATCCCCAGAATTCCCAAATACTCCTGCCAGGAGTAATTCCTGAGTGCATAGCCAGGAATAATTCTTGAACATCACTGAGTTTGGCCCCAAAATAAAACAACAACAACAAAAAAATGGTCTCTTAGAACTTTGGTTTATTCTGCTTGGATAGAATGAGTGATACAGTGACAATCTCAGTAAATACTAAATGTTAAAATAATGCCACTAGCAAAATCTGTTTGTATATTCCACAAAATAATTTAAACATTTCCAATTTAGGTGCTGAAGCAATTTAGGTGCTGAAGCTCTACTACAATGAGTAGAGACAAAGCATGTTTGACCCTTTTCACCCAATATGTGCCTAGGGGTAACCCCTAGGCACAAAGCCAGCAGTAAATCCTGAGCCCCACAAGGTGTAGCCAAAACACAAATATATCAAAAGAATCATATAGTCCAGGTACATTCTCTAGAGATTATTCTGTTTTTTTTTTTTTAAGATAACTCTTCCTACTTGAGCAGGTTTCTTTCACTCCAAATTGATGTTATGAAGCCTCACATAGCATTATTCAATATTAAACACAAACGTGACTTCTACTTTACAATCCTTAAGAAAATTCTGTTATAATCCACTTGTTCCTTTGATCACAAGTTCTACCTATGTTCTTTCATGCTCCATGAAATTTAACCTGCCTTAATTTCACTTTGTTCCTTTGCACATTCTCATTGCTAAGAATTTGTACCTGCCAGGACTTCTATCCTGGGCAATTCACCAATCAATAGTTGCCAAATATCCATTTCTCTTCCTTCATCCACTCCAGAACACCTCCCTTTTCTGAGAAATGCATGTGGTCAAATCCAAAATCAACTTGAGCTTTGTTCACTGTTTTGCATGTTAGAAGGATCAATCTCTACTTGGAATAATCAAATGGGTTTTGTTCTCCAAGTTTTAAAATGAATAAGTTAAAGATGGCATATTTATGCTGATCTAGTGTCAAAATAATTTCAAAACAGTCAAGATATCCTTTTCCACTCCCTGTGAACTTAGGGGTAATTTAGAGAGTAATTTGTCCTTTCACTTAGTGCCACTGCTGTGCTTATTTTCATAACAACATACACCAAAGTTTTTCAAGCATCTATTATTGCTTTCAATTATATTATTTTAACAGCTTTAGTAGTCTGTTAAATAAATTGCATGTATAGAAAGTTTATGCAATTTGATAGATTTCCAATCTATATGCATGCTTAGAATCTCCATCATAAAGTGGATAGTAGACATATTCACCTTCCCCAAAGTTTCTATTTCCTCATTATAATATATCTCATGGGTATTCAAATATTATTTTTATTTCACTTCCTCTTATTTTTTCCTGATACTGTCACTGTGATGATGGTGGAGGAGGGGAGACACAGACTAGATTGTGGTGTCCCAGAAGTCCCCCACTTTAGAGACACCATGGAACCCAAGCAATGGTGCTGCCAGGATTGTACTAACACATGGGGTGCTGCCATGAATCAACTCAAAACTTCACACTTATAAGACTGGAACTTTTTTTGCCACTGAGTATCCTGTGCTTCTAAAGTATTTATTTTAAGTGACCATTCTTTAATCTCAGATGGAACACCTAAGATAGAAAATGACTGCATTCATGTTTTTTATAGCAGTGATTTCTAAAGACAGTTTAGAATAAACCTGATACTCAGCAACTTCTCTCTTCTCTAAGCCAGAAATTACAAAGAAATAAAAATTCAAGTAGAATTAGGGGGCTAGTTGGAGAGACATGGCCTATTAAGGCTGGAATAACTTAAGATGTCACTTGAGGGGCAGAGAGATAGCACAGCAGTAAGGTGTTTGCCTTGCATGCAGCCAACCCAGGACGAACCCAGGTTTGATTCCAGGCATCCCATATGGTCCCCAAAACTTGCCAGGAGCAATTTCTGAGCACAGAGCCAGGAGTAACCCAAGCACTGCCTGGTGTGGCCTCCTCCTAGATCCTGAGGACCAATGAGTTATATGAGTGTCTTGCCTAAATTCATATAGAAGATAGAGGTTAGAAAAATCAAAAGCTCAGGGCCTCATGTCAGTATTTTAATTTAGTAATATGTAATCCTGAGTAAAAGACAATGACTTGGGTGCTGAGAAATACAGAAGTACATTCCTAGATTTCAGATTTTTTAATTAACCTATATATTTTATACATATTTAGGTATGTTACTGCTAACAAAAAAATAACTAAAGTTTTGCCTAGAAATCAGCACATGCAGAAAAATAAAATTGAATCTCCATATTGTACCCTCACATAAGTTAACTAAGAATAAATTAAAGACTTCAACAGAGCTTGCAATTATTCTGCTTCTAAAAGAAAAAATGGGGGGGGGGTAGGTCCTTGACATTGGTCTTAGCAATGATATTTTGGATATGACTCTAAAAGCAAAAATAAATAAATGGAACTAAGTCAAACTAAAAAAAAGCTTCTGCATAGCAAGAGAAACAAGCAAGAAAATGAAAAGACAACATAGAATAAGTGAAATATATGCAAACCATCTATCTTATAAGAATTAATATATAAATGGGGCTGGAATGCTAGCACAGCAGTAGGGTGTTTGCCTTGCAAGCAGAAGACCTGGGACTGACCTGGGTTCGATCCCCAGCATCCCATATGGTCCCCCAAACCTGCCAGGAGCGACTTCTGAGCACAGAGACAGGAGTAATTCCTGAACGCTGCTGCTAAGTGTGGCCCAAAAATCAAAAAATAAGTTTTTTTAAAAGACATGAAAAATTAATATAAAGGTTTGAATTCATTCTTTAAAAATGGGCAGAGGAACTGAATTGAATAGATAATTTTCCAAGAAGACATATAAATTGTCAGCAAGTACATAAAGATCTGCAGTGTTCACATCAGCAGTCATCAGGGCAGTGCAAATCAAAGTCCCAGAAATATCAGCTCACACCTGTTATAATTGTTATCATCAAAAAGACAAGAGATAAAATATGCTGGCAAGGAGGTGGAAAAATAGCAACCTTAGCCACTGTTGGTGGTAGTATGAATTGGCACAGTCATTAAGAAAACAATATGGTAGAGTTTTTTCAAAATTCTCCAAAAAATAATCTAACCTAAGATCTAGCAATCCTATGTTAGAATGAATATCAAATGAAATGAGGGGAATCTTGTAGAATTATGTGCATTTTAGTGTTTATTGCAGCATTATACATAATACTAGCCAAGAGATAGAAACAACATAAGAGCCCATCAGTAGATGAATGGAAGATAACATGTCTCATATACAATTGACTGTTACTAAGCCATGAGAAAAAAGAGAAAATCCTATCATTTGCTACAAAATGGGTGAACACTGAAAATATTATATAAAAGAAACTAAATGAAGAAGAGCAAATGCAGCAAGCTGTCAAGTGTGTTTGAAACCTAAAACAATGTGGTGGTTATCAAGAGTTGGGGGAGGAGGAAGTGTTGGTCAGAGAGTACAAACCTGTTTGGACTCTAAATAATTTCTGGGGGTCGAAGGCACAGTGTTATGATTATAGATAGCAAGCTATAATAATACTTGAAAGTCACTATGAAAGTAAATAATAAATGTTCTCACCACAAGAAAGAAATTATAATTATGTGGTATGATCAGTTCTTAGCTAACACTTTGTTGGTAATCATATGGTAATATTCAAGACATTAACTCAATGAGGTGTGTGCCTAAAAGTTGCATAATGTTATATTCCTAGTTCATTTCAATAATTCGGGAGAGTTTTATCTTTATGATGACTGTAATGATTAATTCATTGCTGAAACAAATGTACACACACAGAACACCCACGTTTCTTAGGTTTCAATCCCTGAGATTTCTTAGTGTCCAATTATAAACACTGCATTTGACATATTCAGTTATGTTGTATAGAAATCCTCATCTTTATATCAATTAGTGCCTGGGACAGAATTAGTACTGAATGTTTTTTGTGAAATAAATGCTTCTCCTTGATGCACCCAACTCACCTCTCTTTTGAAGAAAGCATGTGCTTGGATATCTAGAGTTGATGATCCAATGAGAGAAATCAACTTCTTTATACCCATTTTTAACAGACATTAAGAAGAAAAGCTCTAAAGTAGTATAAACAGGTTAGAAGGGAAAGTTCCTCTCTTTGAGATCAATATAAATACCTTCCCATTAAAAGGCACATCCTTCCTATGCTAACTCTGCAGAGTATAACTTGGCAAAAGGCATGTTCAACATAGTGACCCACTAACCAAAAATAAACTACTTGTGTTCCCAAAAGAGAAGACAAATATGATGTACAAAATTCCATAAAGGTTCTGGTTCCATCAGTGTATCTATGTCATGTGTTTAAAAACCATCAGGAGGCTATAAAGCTAGAACTCAATAATTTGTCCAGATTTTCATTAGAATTAGTAAAATCTAAGATTACAGAAAAATACAGAAATGTCTCCAATAAAACACATTACCTGCTGCTGCAGAGCAGCTTCATTTTGTATCAGTTTCCTCTTTTTTTGAAGATCTTTGGGGGGACTGTCACATGACCATTCTTTCTCTTTACCAAGAGGAAAACCTGGTTTCTGAGGTCATCTATCACAGGCACTTCATTTTCACTCCTACCAGGTCAATAGTGATAGGACAACACAAGCAGGACTGATTGCCTGTAATCTTAAAGCATCAGAAAGCCTAAAACGTGTTTGCCTAGATCTCATCATATAATTCTTGTGTGGGTGAAGTTAAAAATCAGTACATAGCTTAATGAGAATGCAGACTTTTGCTGTGCTGGAACTATTTAAAGGTTGCCTTTGGATTTCTGTAGCAAAGAACCTTGAAGTCCTACTTTCAAGTGCAATTTGGTGGGAGTTGAATTGGCTCACAGAGTCTGGAGGTTACAGGTCCTCTGATCTACATTTATCAGGTAGAAGGGAAGCTTTGAGGCTTAAACTGACCTCTTTGAAGGCTCCATATCCAATATTTCATATACTTAAACTTGCACCATCCACCAGGAGAACTTCTAACAAAAATATTATAAAAACAAGTTAAAGTAGAAGGAGGGTGATGTGAGCAGGTTTCTCCCTGCTTAGTATTCCTTTTCCAGATCACATGTTTTTCCGCACTGATTCAAAGAAATGGAGAGAGAAGAAAGCTAGGTCAAAAGTTGCAAGTAATTTGAGCATATTCACAAAGAAATAAATTTTTAAGATATAGTTTTCTAAACTAAAAGTTTTATTAAAAAATAAACTGCATAAAGAGTGTCTGCTTTGGGGCTAGAGGGGTGGCAGAAGCAGTAGGGCATCTGCCTCGCACGTACTAACCTAGGACAGACCTCGGTTTGATCCCCCAGTGTTCCTTATGGCCCCCCAAACCAGGAGCGATTTCTGAGTATATAATCAGGAGTAATCACTGAGTGTCACCAGGTGTGGCCCAAAAACCAAAAAAAAAAAAAAAAAGAGTGTCTGCATAAATGGCATCCCCTATCCCTGCTATTATTAAAAAGAAGATGAAATCATAATATGGGCTCAAAATCATTCTTGTAGACCTGGTATTTCCACTTGTTTTACTGTTTGATCTCCACTCCAGTAAGGAAGCACTTCACAGGCTCACTCTTTTTTCAAGCAATCTTATTAGTACTTCCTTCTAATGGATTTCTACACAACAAGACATTTATCAAGACATTTGAACACACAGAACACCCTTTCATGTGGTGCGATGGAGAGATCCTTAAGGAAAGGCGAATAGGCAGGAAGCAAATAGATGTAGATTGAAAGCAAGCAAAATGCCAGGAACTAGGAAGAAATTCAGGAATGTTAGGTCTGGGGTAACCTATTAACAGTCAACCAGAGGGATGAGGCAATCAGTGACAGAGGTATAATAACCACACAGTAAAACACTTCCTTGTTCTTCTTATAGGCCAACATTTTGTACATCTCAGCAAATTAAACCCATTATACATTTGATCTAGCCTCTGAGTTAAACCTATTTCATATCAGCAAACTGAGCTTAAAACACGAAGCCTTACCTTTCCTCAGTCACCTAGTAAAGCAAGAGCAGGAATGTAAATTCTCTTATGTCTGCACATTATATATATATATATATATATGCTTAGTTAATAACCCTAGTAAATAGGAAACTCAGCAAACCTTTGAGTTCATGGAAGAATGAAGCATCTAGGAACCCTGTGGAAGTTAACAAGAAGTAAGGAGGGTGTAATCTTGCTTTTTAGAGGAAAGGGCTAGTTGGCTTTATCAGATTCTCAAGTGGGTTTGATGACTCCCCCCCAACACCCCGAGTGGCATCTGTGATATGCAGAGCACTGGGACATTTCTCTGTGATTTAATATCCCTGAAACACTATTTCAAAGTTCTGAGGTTCTCTGCTGTTTGAAAAATGCAATGGTTGTCTAATCTGTCAGAATGATTAGTCAAAAAGAATGATAAACTTTCCTTCTACCTTGAATGACCTCTCCCAAATCCCTCAACTTTGTTTTTTTTTATTTTTTTTACTTTTTTATTTGTCCCCCTCAACTTTATACTCTCACCCTTATGAGACCACCTGTTTTTATCACTCCCACAACCAGACAAAATATATCCAAAGGCTATGTGAATTCTTAATATCCTTTCCTAACCATGGTTATATGACGCATAGAGTATGAGTCAGGCTAGTGGGGAAGGGGGGGCCTCCTTTTAAAGTTTATGTGTAACTGAGAGCATTCAAGCATGTTCTGGCATGCCATCCCTGAGTTGATTTTAAAAAAATTAAAATACTGCTAGCAATAATGTTTTTCTGCATAAAAGTGGTTCAGGGACAGTAGATTCAAGCAGTGTAGTCTATGTCATGTGAAGAGGGCCCCTGTTCAAGGGCCTGCTGGGGCATGGTAGACCGCAGCCATCTGTCGACCTTCAAATACTGCTACTAAAGGCTTCTCTGCTCTCATTCTCTTCTGAAATTGAAAACTGCAGTTTAAATTCCTTACTTGGAAGGTCATTCATTTTCTCATCGCCAGAAAGCCTGTTTGCTTTTTTGTCTTCCCACTTGCTTTTAAATGAATATATCAGACCACAGAGCATCTTGCTTCCTCGATTCCAAAATTAATTACATCATGTCCAGAAATGAAGGTTGTTGAAAGTTACTAATGTATTTGTTGGGAACACTCTGCATTCCGATAGCTTTTACATGAGTGCACGGATGGGTGGACTCAGCCCAATGAGTCTGGATGGTGTGGAGCAAAATCCATGGTAACACATGGTCCTCTTCAGGCCACAGTGTGCTCATTCAAAAGCACAGTTATGGTTATTTTAAATTATTATCATAATGTGTGTTAGGTATTTCTCATTATTTGTTGACATCTAGGGAATTTTTTAAAATACAAATTCTTCTGCTGCCAATTCCATCCATTTCTACAACCACTATTTCAACTGCCTTGTGTTTCTAAAAGGCCTTGAAATCAGCACTTCCTTCCTATTTGTTAAGTGTGTCATGCTTGTCAGTGGTGGCACACCAAATCTATCAGCCAGATGACAGACTACAAGTCATAGGTGGTGTGGGTACCTCACCCTGCCATTCTGGGCAGGACTCCAGGTCTGAACCTGGGATCCTGTGTTAAGCCAATGATTATGCCTGGATAAATTAAATACAATTTTAATTGTTTGGAAAAGGTTCTGCAAGAAGGTTCTGATACAACTATAATGAACAGAATCTCTTTTCAGCACTTTCATAAAATATATTTAAATATCTCCTTTTTTATATACTAAAGAAGGCACCAGTCCTGACACATAATCTTTCAGTAGTTTATAAACTTTTAATAATTTTTTATGATAATCATGGACCCATTATTTTCCATTGGATGTAAGTTTGAGGATTTAGGTTTGGGAGAGAATGTTAACAGGGTTGATTCCTTCCCTCCCTCCTTCCCTCCCTTCCTTCCTTTTACTTTCTTTCTAGAATGTTATTTGTAATAATGTTTATGATAAGGCTTAATGAATACGATGGTCCAACAACACAACCTATACCACTTCAACCTACCATACCTATACCCCCAGAATGGTAAGCTGTGCTATATAAACTGATTCTCTGGGTTGTTGCCTTTACCATTTGTTGTTCCCTTAGTATATTTCTTTATACATTACATATGTAGATCATTCAGAATCTGCCCATCTTCTGACTTCATTCAACATGATACTCTCCAGCTCCATTGCATGATTTTTGTCTTTTCTTTTATCCAACTACTAGGAACAATATTTTAGTAGTCAGTGAGGACAAAAGCATCCATGTGAAACTAAATATTGTTTTCAAAACACATGGCATGGGGCCGGCATGGTGGCGCTAGAGGTAAGGTGCCTTGCCAGCGCTAGCCTAGGACGGACCGCGGTTTGATACCCGGTGTCCCATACTGTCCCCCAAGCCAGGAGCAACTCTGAGCGCATAGCCAGGAGTAACCCCTGAACATTACCGGGTGTGGCCCAAAAACCAAAAGCAAAAACAAAAAAAAAACAGGTGGCAATTTTCAAT
This sequence comes from Suncus etruscus, assembly GCF_024139225.1. Taxonomy (NCBI): domain Eukaryota; kingdom Metazoa; phylum Chordata; class Mammalia; order Eulipotyphla; family Soricidae; genus Suncus; species Suncus etruscus. Next base: position 7,850,705 of record NC_064862.1, on the reverse strand, counting down.
ATAATCTCTTACCACAAAAGGCACAGAAAGAAAGTATGTTTTCTATGGGCATGGAAGAAGCCAATGATATAATATAGTATAGCCATTGTACTTTGAGTACATATGTCTTCAGTCAAAGTTGTCAATAGATGTTTGGAAATTTAACTTGAAGAAAATCAATGTAGTACAAAGGCATGTCCTTAAAAAAAAAAAACTTTGCTTCTCTTCTCTCATCAACCTAGAACCACATAACAACCGCATAACAATGTTGAACTAAGACACATTATTCAAAGACCTGTTGCAGCAATAGAAACTGAACTGTGGCAACGATGGAGTGTGAGCTAAGCCTGGAAACAAATAGATCTGGTCTGAATGTACAATATATTCTTTGGAGTTTTCCTGGAGTGAAGGATTGATCTCCCATAAAGGGTGATACTCTCACCTCTTCCACAACTCTATATTACCCAATCCATGCATTTATTTTTCTTAGTGGTCCAGGCATGATTTCCTTTAGATGTTTCTTTCATTCTTTGTAAATTGTCATTGACTGACATTCACCTATGTCTTTTTTGTCTATGAAACATTTGTACATAAATATGTAGACAGTAAGCCTTACTGAATTGCAGTATTGATAGAGGCGGAACTAGCCCATTATTATGGCACTACTATATCATCACACTTTATATGGTGCCTGAAGCAAGTCAATATTAAAGAATTATTGCTAAATTATCAACCTTTCTATAAATGTCCTTATAATTTCTCTGTAAAATTTAAAGGTACATACTTCAAGTTTAGTAGAAATTATCTGATATCCTCTGAGAAATGTCTGAAACATAACACTCAATAAGAAATAATATTTAAAACACTGGCTCATAGCTAAAATCCAACCTCAAGTTAGGAAGTTATATCAATTATCTTAACATGTATTCAAATTGTGTCTGTACATTTTTGAGTAAAGAGGGCCCTTGACACTTTCTGATAGTCAAATAGGGACCATTACTTCATCATCCTAAAGAATTTAGAATCATTGCAACAGAGACTTAGAGCAAATATTATACTATAGAGAATTACACAGTAGTCTTTTTTTGCCTGAGAGTCTAGGGACCCCAAATTCTTATCCTCACCCAGTCTTAATTAGTTTTAATACTTAATTAAATCAGAGAGTACTGAACTAAGAAGCAGGGGATGGGTTCTCATCTGAGTTCTTTCTCTTTGGTAGCTCTGTGAACATGATTAATTCACCTAACATCTTATTTTACCATTTTTGATCCAACTGAGAGGATCAGGCAGAGATAATAAAAAAGGAGAATGTAATAAAATACCCTAAAGATATAAAAAGTAGAAGTATATAAAGAATATAGGGTGTGGACAACAGAAGTTGTCTTACTTAAAACATCTCATTTTCTTAGTAGTAAAATAACAAGTTTATTTGACACTCAAAATTGCTTCTCTAACTGTTCTCCACAGCCTCAATGTTTAAAATATAAATAGTCTCTGTTCTAGGCATTTGTTTCTTATTTGAGTGTTCACTGTACTAATTTACACTCATGCCCACATCAAGAACACTATTTTCATTGACTCATTTGCAAAACCAGGGTGAGGAGAGCAAAATAAGAGACCTATTCTGCTCTATGCTGATGTTCATTTTATATATTTAACACCATGGTGGGCTTCTTGACCTGAATTTAGTGAAAATAGGAAGAACAGCCAAAGAGATGGTGAAGTTAAAAGCACCAAAACTCAAGCTCAAAATGTCTTCCCAACAGAATGGGAAAGAAATCAAAATCATTCTCTGATTCCTGCTGAAATACTATGACTTTAATCTATGAGTTTTACACAATTGTGTAACAGGTTTCTACTGGAATAATGCTCTATCTAGGAATTAAGAATTTGGGAAAAAGAGAAGGAAAAGAGCTAGGTGAAGTGTGTTAACTGAAAATATGCTAGGATATTTGACAAGCACCAGGCAAGAAAGATCAAAGGCTCTGAATAGCAGAAGGCAGAAAACATGGTACTAAAGGGTCTTTGGAAAGAAACAGACTGAGAAGAGGAAATGAATGGAAGAGATATGAGCAGTAGATTGGTTTCTGGAAAACCATGTCTATGGAAAAGCTCTGGACAACTTACCTAGACCAATCTGGAAGACTGTAAGCTCATATCCAGATAGAGTCCAAACTGGTAAAGTATGGAAGTCCGCTCATTGTTTTTCATTTAACTCCTTCTGCAATCCTTTATAGGAAGACAAAGTAGAAGAAGGAAGCACCTCAGATACTGACAGAACCACTTTCCAGCCATACAGACAATCTTCTGTAGTCTGCTCTGATTTTATTCCTATACCATTTCTTTGCTGATGGCTCAGTTTCTCTGTGAGAAAAATTCTACTCTGAGAGAGCTGAGCCTGGAGTACAGTGAAATCATACTGCTTATAACTCACAGTCTCACTGACCTGATTTCTATAAATAGATAAATTCATCAAGGAAAAACACAGGATCAAAATCTAAAATCGAAGTCAGGAAATTATTTGCTTCAGCTTTTTTCCTCAAGTCAAATCAAATGTCCAATCACCCCTAAAAACTAAGTCTGCCTGTATTTTTAAAATACAGATTATATCAAAGAACTTTCCTGGTCATTTCTAATATATGTTAAAGTTTTTAGTCATAAGCTCTTTTCTTTTTAATGAATGTAGTAGAATAGTGAGAACTGAAAATCTTCTAAACAATAACATGTCATTTTATAAATGACAACATTGAGAACTAGGGAAAAATAAGTAACAATCCTAACATAAAATTGATTGAGAACTAGAAATAAAAAATAATAAGTGCTTTTCCTGAGGTAACACTGAATGTTCACTCAAAAAATAGTTATGAGAAAAAAATAGTTATGAGGGCCAGAGCAGTGGTGCAAGCAGTAGGCTGTTTGCTTTGCAGGAGCTAACCTAGGACGGACCGTGGTTTGATCCCCCAGCATCCCTAATGGTCCTCCAATGCAGAGTGATTTCTCAGCACATAGCCAGGAGTAACCCCTGAGCATCTCCAGGTGTGGCCCAAAAAGAAAAAAAAATAGTTATGAAGGGACCAGAGAAATAACTCAACAAAGTATATGTTTCTCATACAGGAGGCCTACGTTTCAAAAAAGGCATAGCCGGTTTCCCTAGTACTACTGAGTATGACCCCAAAGCCAAAAAATAAAATAAATTTAAAGTTAAATGCTAATTTTATCTAATGGTAGTTCTAAACACAGGGTTAAGTCATTACATTTATTTTCTAGAGCTGCTATCACCAAGTACCATTAATCTGGTGGCTTAATCAACAGAAATTGTTAGTTTTATATTCTAGAGGCTGGAAATACAAGAGTAATGTATTTGTACTTAGGGTTGGTTCAAGCGAGCTGTGAGGAAAAATCTGCTCCCTGTCTCTCTTCTAGAATATGACTTGCTAACTTTATCATTACTGAGCTTGTAGCGTCTTTATGCAAATCCCTGGCCTCATTTTTTTCTTGAGTTTCTCACTATATGCATGTCACTATGTCAAAATAACCATTTTAGAAAGGCACCAGACATATTGGATTAAAGACACCCTACTCTTAAATGACTTCATCTTAACTAATGATATCTGCCAACAGTTTTATTTCTAAATTAATTCCATGCTGAGGTTTGCGAGTGTGTGTGTGTGTGTGTGTGTGTGTGTGTGTGTGTGTGTGTGTGTATGTGTGTGTGTGAAGGATTTAAACTAACTTTTGAATGGACAAAACAAAACCCCTGATATCAAGGAAATGACTAGACAGGATAAAATGTGTATGCACGTCTGTATGTGTGTGTCACAAAATAAAAAATTCTAAGAGGTAATATTATGGGATTATGTAATGATGGAGTGCAAAGGGTGACTGACTACCTGCAATATGTGTCTCTCTGAAGAAGTGTCTGAGCAGACCTCACTAATTTAGAGTCTAGGCTGGTGAATGAAAGGGAAAGCATGTTCCAGACAGAGGCCCAGTAAGTGCAAAAGCTATAGATTTGAAACCTCTTGCTAAGGCTTCTCAATGTAAATTGGTCAAAGACTGTTAATGATTTCCAGAATGATATATCCTTGCAAATATTTCATTATTAGATCCTAGTTGGTCCTGCTTCATTCTGAAGATTTATTTCAATAAAGAGGTGCTGTATCCAGACACCATTTTTGAACCAGCCAGTGCCCTGAGGGGAAAAAGTGGTACCAAATGTAGGCCTCATCTATCTCTTAGGCTCTCTTGATAGTTCTTTGATATCTTAATCAATATATTTATTCTGACTTCTCTAGTTCATTCAGAAAGTCATTGGTGCAAAGCAAGCTAATTGCCCATTGCTAGGAGCTGAACTCTCCACATGCTTTATTTGAATAATTAATTTTTAAAAGTTCACGTTTTCCAATAAAATAGATCAGTTCAGATCTCAGTTCTGACATTTAACAGCTATGAGACGTTAGCTATCTTAATGCCTTCATCTGGAGAACAGAAATAACAGTAATACTGACCTGAAGGGATTTTTTTTTAATGCAAGTGTTCGCAAAGAATCAGAAATCTGGTAAGTGTTCAAATGTTATCTACAATTTCTAAAATATTATAATGAATACTAATGATGTAAATTGACACATTAAGGCAACATCTTTCCTACAGTCTCTGTGAGCAGTGGTAGCTGTTAAATGATGCTATACAAGTGTTCATTTCCTCATTTCAAAGTCTTGAAGATTTTGGAACAATTCAGAGGGAGAGTTCACAGCTCCACACAATGTATTGTACATATGTCTTAGTATATTTATTTTAAAAAGCAGCAGTAAAATTAAGAAAGTAAACTTTGATAAGGAAATTCAAGAAACTGACCTCCTCCACAGGAATTAGACAACTTTCCCCCTAAGTAGATAGCCATGACACTAAGTTTGCTTTGGAAAAGAAGACTCCTCTTTTGCTATTTTGCTGTGTTCCCCATAATGGTGTTGATGCTTCATTGTACTAGAAAAAGTTCCCATTTAGCAAGACTTCCAAATAATAAGGAAGTTCTAGGTGCTTTGAAACAGGAACCTTGGTTAAATATTCTGAGGTCTCTTTGTAAGAAAAGTCCTTGTTTCAAAAATTTCGTAGTAATTTAATGAAAGGCTTACTCTTCCACAAGTACATTCAGAAAACAACATCATTTATTTCACTTTTACTAAAAGAAATGTTTTTAAGGGGGCTGGAAGGATAGCACAGTGGGTAGAATGTTTGCATTGCATGTGGCTGACCCAAGCCCAGAGCTTGAGTAACACTTGAGGGCTGCCAGGTATGGGCCCAAAACCAAAACCAAAAAAAATAATTTTTTTGAAGTACTGCTGTATTGTATACATAAAAATCTATTAAGGGTTGAAAAAATAGCTCAATGCACTGAATGCATGATTTGGTTGTGGGAGACCTGGGTTTGATCCTTGTCCCCATATGGTCTCACTAGCACACTGGGAGCAGCCCCTGAGCACAGAGACAAAGTTTCCTCCAAAAACCACTACTTGTGGTTTCAAGACTAAATAAAATAAAATAAAAAATCTAATATGAGGAAAGATTTCATAATTAGAAATCTATTGTAATAAAAGAAATAAAGTTATTGAGTATTCGGGTATTGCTTGAAGCTAGATAGAAATCAAATGGAAATCAGACTTGGCCTCCTGGAGTAAGGAAACAATTATATGATAATAGATGCTCAGTAAAAAATCATTATAATGTAACGTTTTACTTGTTTTATAAGAGTGAGAAAGACTTTTGGCTCCCATTGAAATTCCTCTTGTGAGAGAGTACTGAAACTGTACAACAAGGCTTACTCTAAGAATAGTTCAATTGTTAACGTTTTTTATATCACACTATAATTTGACTTTCTGGTGCTTATATATAGACCCAGACAGAACAAAATATTATTGTTCCTCTTATGTAATGATTCTTCAAGATCTTAAGTAAATGAAAATTCTACTCATATCCCCATTCCATTCCACAATCACATGTAACTCATGCCCTCTACAGCCACTGTTTGCTTCATGTTGGTTTCTACTGACCTAACCCAAGTAATTTTTTTTATTGACTTGCAAAGTCCTTCATAGTTGCCTAACCCAAGTTTTTTAAAAAAAATTACTGTGTCTTGTGCTGCTTCGGCAGCACATATACTAAAATTGGAACAATAGAGAAGATTAGCATGGCCCCTGGGCAAAGATGGCACGCAAATTCGTGAATTGTTCCATATTTAAAAAAAGAAAAAAGAAAGAAAATTACTGTGTCTAAACAATGTGGATTTCATATATGTTTTGAATTGTGTTTAATGGGGTATCTCTTATTCTGCTATAGATATTGTCCCCTATTAATTCAGCCAAAATGCTCATCATTGGTAATCATAATGAAATATTGGACTACATTAAAAATTCAACTAAAACGTTTTTATGTCAGTGTTCATCTTTAAATTTATCTTAATGGTTTTGACCAGCATTTGCATATCTTGATATTATTTCTAATCATGACTCTCCATCTCTTGCACTGTGTAACAGAAAACAGAAGTTCCCAGATTAATCACCATATGACTCTGATTGAGTCACTTGATTTCTCTGAACCTTAGTTCTATTCACTGAAAAAAAGAAGTGGGGGTGGGATTGGGAACGAGTAATAAGTCTTCTTTATAAAGTTATGAGTCTCTGATGTGACAGACTAGGTGTGAGGATTCTCTAAAATGGGCACACAGTAAAAATATAGATCAACAGCAGAGTTAAGCAAGGCTCTTCTTAAATGAAATGGTTTAAAAGGGAGATACCTAGATTACCCTTGGCCCCACAGTATAGAAAGAAAAAAAAAATAAAGTGGAAGGAGAAGAAAGACAGATGAGAAATTGCAGGAGCCAGGGGTCAAAGGAACACAGGTATAGCAGTGGTATTAAAGAATGTTAGATCTAAATATCTAAACCACAAAGTCAACCGTGAAATCATAGGATCCAAACCTTAAGAACAAAACTTGAAACAGTGTCTGTCAAAATGGTAGGATGGAGAGGTGGGTGATGGGAGGAAACTTGAGAACATTAGTGGAGGGAGATTGACACTGGTGGTAAGATTGGTGCTGGAACCATTGTGACTCTAAAACTCAATTACGAATTAATTTTAAAATACAGTGCTTTAAAGACCAATAATTAAAAATTGTCTCTTCTTGACTTACTTAAACTGAAAAATCGATGTGTTGTAGGCCAGAGTGATAGGGTAGAAGGCAGGGCATTATTTGCCTTGCATGCATTGACCAAGATTCTATCCCAGGAATCCCATATGGTCCAATGAACACTGCCAGAATAATTCCTGAGTGCAAAATCATAAGTAATCCCTGAGCATCACTGAATGCTCAGCATTAGATGTGGCCCCTCAAAATCACTGGATGTGCCCCCCCTCAAAAAAATGTTCTCTTTGTCTTGGTGCAACACATTGATTACAATGCCTAGGTGTGTTTTGATTTCTATTGTGAATTTGTGTCAAGGTATGGTGACTCAACCTGTATAACTTTATTTTACCTTAGCCTGCCTCCACAACCTCCTGAGTCCCGTGGTATGTTGACACATTATGGTAAAGTGGTTATCAATTTATCAACAATTTGGAGTCAGACAAATCCAGCTTCAGTTCCAGTGTAGCCATTCACTAGCAATGTGACCTTGAGTAAATTACTTGTTCTCACTGTTCTCAGTTCTCATATGTAGCAAGAAAGATAAAGTCACTTCCTGAAAAGACTATTGTAGGAGTAAATGAAAGAAGGTCAAGAAAGCCTGGCATATAGAGAGTGTTCAATAAGTGGTAAGTATTTCTCTATCATTGTGAGAAAATAAAATTTCCTAGTCAATCCTCTGATCTTTTAAAAGAGCACTATTTCAAAAGCAAAAAAATTAATCTAGCACAGCATGAAATTTCTTATCAAATTCCATTCACTCCCACATTTTGAGTTTTTGTTTTGTTTTTAATTTTTATTAAGTAACCTACAACATTCTGTAATTTTAGACATATAGCACTATAATTAAACATCTGAATATACTACATTATAATTACCACCAAAAGACTAGCTTTTACCTTACAGCATATCATTGATACATTTTTACCTGATTTGCACACCTTTTTTATTTTTCCCTTTTGGGAATTACCACTTTATTCTATGGGCTAAGAATTGGGGGGGGGGGGGTTGGAGAGATAGCATGAAGGTAAGGCGTTTGCCTTGCATACAGAAGGACAGTGGTTCAAATCCCGGCAACCCATATGGTCCCCCGAGCCTGCCAGGAGCGATTTCTGAGTATAGAGCCAGGAGTAACCCCTGAGTGCTACGGGGTGTGACCCAAAAACAAGAAAAAAAGAATTTTTCTGTTTTGTGTATTCATGTTTTGTTTCTTTGTCCTCCATATACAAGTGAGATGACGTCTCTCTCCATCTGACTAAATTTATTTATCATAATACTGTCCAGTTCTACCCATGTTATCAGAAAAAAATATTTCATTCTTTTTATAACTGAATAAATAATACTCCATTGAGTATGCATGCCTCCTCTTCTTTATGTAACTCTTCTGCTGGTTGTTTTCCTGTCTTGACTATTGTAAATTATGTTGTATTCAACACAGGCATAAATATGTCTCTTCAAATTAATGGGTTTTTTCCCCTTAAATAAATAACCAGAAGTGGAATAGCTGGTTTATGTAGTATTTCTCGTCTAACATTTTCAGGAATTACCATACCATTTTCCATAGTGGCTGCACTGATGTATATTACTAACAACATATAAGGGTTCACGTTCCTTTGTAAATACTCATGAGCAATTAGCTTTATTGGGGCTTGACCAGAAGATATTGGGGAAGCATTATTATTACATTAGTATTATTATTACTATTGACTGGAAGCATTAATGGGGCTTGACGGAAGATAATTCAACAGGCTGGAGAGAATGCTTTACATATAAGAGCTCTGGGTAGGTTTCCCAGAACAACATGGCCCTTTGAGCACTAACAAATGAGCTCCCCCCCAAAAAAATTAGAATCAAAACAAAAGGCATTGTCATCTGTATTGTCATCTTTTTCTGTGATCTCCTGAGAAAAACTGAATTATTTACAGATATGCAAATATATTCTGTTTATTAAGTTTGCATTTTTCTTATCTAGCATTTTATATGATATCAATATCTCAGTAACTACTAAGTCAAATCCTCAGTTCATACCTATTCATTCAAAAGGAGATGGCGAGCATCTACTATTTCCTCAGCACTCAAGATTTTTCAGCAGCTTGTAATAACCTGCACCCTATGGTAGCAATTTGACTTTATTGTAAAAGACCATCATTTGTCTTAATATCTATCTGCTCAGCCTTTTAGAGTCGCAGCCAACTCCCTTCTTGCATTATTTGTGAATGTGGCAAGTCATTTAACGCTGAGTCACAATTTCCTCCTCAATCAAGTAGGACAAGAATAAATGCTGTGCCTCCCTAACAGAGTACAAAGACAGTGAGACAAAGTGTAAAAAGAAATTAAAAATGCATTCCAAAAAATAAAATCCACAAAACCACAAGCAATTTAAGGTGTTATTTGCTCCTATCCTCTGAATGCGCAAATCACTTTCCTTGCTGTAAATTTGAAAGTAAAATATAATTGTAATAGTTTTGTTACCTATTATCATTACACCATCTGCCCTAGGTGACTTGGTGATCATTTCCTTGTTTTCCTAGATTCAAATACAAATGAAAATGTTCTTTTGTGATCTTCCACATTTTCAACAAGCTCAAACTTTATTATTTGTTTGTTATATATGTGCTTATGATATTCTATGTTAAGAAACAAGTAGAAAACATTTCCAGCAAAGCCAGAAAAAAGATGAAGATACCAAGAATAAAAAAAAGAGATGGCTGATAAGAAAACCTCAGCTAAATATAATCTATGCAATTGAGCATATGCTTAGCTTTACTTTTTGGAAACAGCTTTTTTTTTTTTTAAATAGCTAGGTTGTATAAGAGGAGTTGCATTGCACTCTCTGGTTAATAACAGGAAACACAATAAGAGACACTTCTGTCATTCCTCTAAACACTAAGAGAGATCACAGAGTCTTACATAAAGGACACAAAACTATCCAAGAGAAAATACACTCAAGAACAACTTTTCAAGGAAGAAAACAAGTTTACAAGAGAGGAAATGGTCGCTTTTATATATAATCCTTAATAAATGATGAAAAGGTAGGACCAGAAAAATAGAAAACAAGGTTACAAGAGAGGAAATGGTCGCTTTTATATATAATCCTTTATAGATGATGAAAAGGTGGGACCAGAAAAATAGTACAGAAAAATAGTAGGGCATTTGCCTTGCACATAGCCAACATGGGCTCGATTCCCAGCATCTTATATGATTCCCCAAACACCTCCAAGAGTGAAAGAGTGATCCCTGACTACAGACGGAGACAAAAGAAAGTCCTGAGAACCCCAGGGAGTAACCAAACAAACAAAAAAGAACAGGAGGAAATGTCCAACTGTTATTCTATAAGGTCTATAAGGAGACTCTAGAACAGAATTGGTAATAGCATACATATACAAATATTTCTAAGACAAACTGAAATTGTATTCACTACCAAGTAAATATATAATCAAGTGTAGTGAATTATGCTGTGTCCATTAACTTTCCTTCTTTTTTATTGTCTCCATTAGATCTTGAGAAGTGGGTTTTGTTTGTTTTTGGTTTTTTGGGTCACACCCACAATGCTCAGGGGTTACTCCTGGCTCTACACTCAGAACTCACTCCTGGCAGGCTATGGGGGCGATATGGGATGCCAGGATTTGAACCATCATCCTCTGCATGCAAGGCAAACGCCTTACCTCCATGCTATCTCTGGCCCCCAAGATCTTGAGAAGTGTTCTAAATACTGTTGCACATATTGTAAGTAGACTGGAAGCTGAGAATATAGTCTATCTGTTATTCTGATGGAATGGAAAGCTCCCTGTTTGAGGTTATCTGGGATTGGGGATGTGCTGGCCTAGCTCCTACTTTAAGTTCCTTTGCCAAAAAGGAAGTCGTTCCCATTATCTTCAGAGAGCATTAAGCAGTTTGAGATATAGTGAGAAATTTAAACAGGTCAAAAATCCTGCAGTTCACCATCCTGAAGCCAAGGTCAGAAAATAGGCTTATAGCCGAATTTCCTCTGTCACCTGTTTTTGTAAACAAAGTTTTTTGGAACACAGTTTGGAACACAGTTTAAAGGAATTTGTGGGCCATGGTTATTTACCAATTATCAATTTACCTAATAAAACCATTTAATATACACATTGTTAGTGTTTTTATTTTAATCATCTCAATATCACAAAGGGCACTTACTCTAACCCTGCCACCACCCATAAATTAGCTGCACACCAAAAACTAACTGATTTAATCTTCAAATAAGGAATGTCAGTGATGTAAAAATAGAAACATGTGTTCCAATTGCCCTTTTCCCTTTGAATTTAAATCTTAATAGTTTAATGACACTTTTCTATAAACGGGCTATATTTCTCTCTGTTTTAGAAAATAAATAGGCATTTTCTTCCAAGCAGACACTGACTTATTTCTATGAATAAGTAGCTACAGATCAGGCTCAACCTGATCAGTGCCAAAAGAAGGGTTATAGATGATTAGTCGAATCTTTTGGTAGAAAGGACTGGCCTGATTTATGGTTAATAACTTGCACAACTAGTCAGTAAGGAATTTGTAACTGCAAATGGCATAGCAAGTACATATTAGGCATTGATACAAAAAATATATACCTCAAGGACACAAACTTCACTGATACTTTGCTGATTTTTTTAAAAAATACTCAGGCTGCAAGTGATTATTAAACAGTGTTGAGATCTCGAGGCCCTTGGTCTCCCACACCCAGTGTTCTGGTTAGAATCAAATTACTTCCTAAGGAGGATGTTGCTGGAATCTTGACTTAAAACCCTTTTATGTATTAGCAGCAAGAAGCTTAGAGACTCACTCCTGGCCAACCCTGGGGAGAGCATGAGATCTTCAAAGCACAATTGAATTAAAATCACCCCAGTTTCATATATTTTTTTCTGAGTTTCATTTTCCTGTTGTCCTGCTTTTCTCCCCACTTATTTTTATTTACTTTATTTTATCTTGTGTGGTATTAATAGGTAATCCACCTTAAATCCTTTCTGGAACAAGATAGGATGTAAGTAAACAAGTGAAAATGAACTAGTCTGCTCAATAGTGTTATTTAGTATTGTCCATCTGAATACTGAAAAAAAAGATACCTGCCAAAAACAACAATTTTTGTCTTGGCATGTTGTTGCTGGGTTTTATTTCAAATAGAAATCATTTGATAGACTCAGGAACTTCTTTGTTACTACTACAGCAATTGATATTAGGATTTTACATCCAGAGAAAAGGAAATTCCTCTTGCCATCAGTTATGACAAGAAGGTGGTCAATTCAATGTCATTTTATCAACAAGGAATATTTAAATATTGATTGCACAGGACAATGAGCATTACATCCTCTCTCTTTTTCTCTCTTTCTCTCTTAGAAAATACTGTCTTAAAATTAGAATTTTATTTTTAATTGTTTTTAATTTAAATCACTATGATTTATAAAGTTACTCATAGTTGAGTTGTTTATTTTTTTTTGGTTTATTGTTTTTTGGTTTTTTGGCCTCACCCGGTCACGTTCAGGCGTTACTCCTAGCTTTGCACTCAGAAATCACTCCTAGCTTGGGGCACCATACAGGACGCTGGGGGATCACCATCCTTCCTAGGCTAGTGGGGGCAAGGCAGACACCTTACTGCTTGAGCCTCTGCTCTGGCCCCATAGTTGAGTTTTAGACATAAAATGTTTCAACACCATACCCACCATCAGTGTCAACCTCCCTCAACCAATGCTTCCAGAGCCCATTCCAGAACTCATCCCAACCTGCCATCTTAACAGTCACCTTTTAAGTTTGGTTGTTAAAATTTGGGTCTTATAATCTTTGTGTTTTGGATATTTAGTTCTGTCCTTAAATAGGGCTCTAGAATTTGCAAGAAGTTGAAACATATGGTAGGCAACTTACTCATTTCTGACAGTAATACTGTCAATTTGGGTTAAGACATATAGTATATGGCAAAGAGGTCTGAGACTTCAATAAAAGTGAGCATAGGACTTGAGATTCAACTTAATTTTTAAGGCTACCTTATACACTATTTTGTTCTGTGTTCTTTCTGTCCTTTCTACACATTTCTAATCGTGTTATCATGAGATGATATATTTTGGGAGCTGATTACTACAAATCAAGTGATAGTAAAGGCTTTTAGAGTTAAATGAGAGCTTACTTATTGAATATTTTATTTCATAAAAATTAGTTTAGATCAGTCTAATAGGTTCTTGAATCTATTAAAAAAAGTTACCACAAACTTGGTAACTCCATACAACAGAAGTGTATTTTGCATTATTCCAAAGGCCAGTAGTCAAAATCAAGTTGCTAGAGGGCTATAGTACTACCGAAAAACTAAAGAGAATGTGTTCCTTGGCTTTTCTATCTTCTACATGTGAGCACAGGTTTTCCTTGACTTGTGACCACAATCACTACCATCTTTACCTCCAAGGTTAGTTTGTGTTATACTTTAACGACAGTGTGATTGGATTAAGAACTGTTGTAAAATAAGTTTCTCCTTGAAGAATTAACTTTCTTGCCACTTACGGTAATATCCACCACTCTGGGAAATTAGGATACAGATATTCTTTGGGGGAACCATCATGAAGCTTATCAATGTTACTAAGCCTCATGCCCCCCCCCAAATTAGAATACTGCTACTTATATGAAAGGTGAAGAAAAATAAATTCATTTAAATGAAAATGTTCAAGATATTATTTTAAAAAATCATTGAGAAGTTTTCAGCACTTTTTCTCGTCCAAAGAGTTGTGAATATATTTACACTATTTTTTAGATTATTTCCCTCGATTTATCCCACTGGTATAATCAATGTATAATCAAATTCCTCTCCTTTTTATTTTTCCTTGGAGTCCTCTTCCTTAGCACAAAGAACATTATATTTTTTATTCCATTTTATCATGAACAGAAGAGTACTTCTTTTTTTTTTTTTTTTTTTTTTTTGGTTTTTCGGGCCACACCCATTTGATGCTCAGGGGTTACTCCTGGCTAGGCACTCAGAAACTGCCCCTGGCTTGGGGGGACCATATGGGACGCCGGGGAATCCAACCGTGGTCCTTCCTAGGATAGCGCTTGCAAGGCAGACACATTACCTCTAGCGCCACCTCGCCGGCCCCAAGAAGAGTACTTCTTAAAGCATCTATAATGATGCTGTTTTAATATTATAAAACAAATTAAAATATTGTGATGAAAATTGGTATGAAATTTTTCAGACTCTCATTTTCTTGCAAATCAATACCAACTGACAGAACTGATTCTGTCTGAGAACTTCATTTTGAGAAACATTGAGAAAGAGAACATATGTGACCTTTACAATTGTCTGAACTCCAAGATTCTGGTTACTCCTTCACAATTACTACCCGTTAGAATTTCCATGTTGACATTTACCTTTCTCATATTCTTTCTCCTTTTACTTTTAGAAATTAAAAATGTCAACACTAAATGTAAGCACTTCCCAAATACTTTAATTTTATCTAAATTAATTTTTCAGAAGATAGTTTAGTTCTGCCTTTCCAGACTGAGGTTACATTTTAATCAATATTTATTACCCAAAACATGATACCCATGATCTTTCTCTTCCTAAGTGTTCTAAAGTATATCCTCAGTAGTATAATTGATTTAGATTCATAATCTTTCTTTGCTTTACCTTTCTATTCAATTAGATAAATACCTTAGCTGTATAAAACACAGTTTTACTTTATAAATAATCGTTGTATACTACTAGTAACATTTTTAGTAATGTCTTTGATCTTTTAAAGCTTATTTTATCCCATAATGCCTCAGCACTCTCACTAACATTACACATTTACTTTTTTGTATTTCAAACTTTGATTTATTTTGCTACCCCCTATTCTGTGTTGACATAGTTTTTTAATGCCATAACTATTATTCTTAGTAATTTCCCTGTTGTTTGTTAAATAAAGAATGATAATTACTAGAGATCACTTTCACTCTACAAATTCTTTCTGTCATGCCCTTTATTCTAACTACCTAGTTGGTAATTGATAAATAAAATCCCCAGTTTAATCAAATGTCCATCTTTTGTAGAACATCTTCCTGACATTCCTGTCATGATTCCAAAGACCAATTTCTTTCCTTTGGTTTATTTTGTTCTTATTTGCTTGGTTTCATTTTGTTTTGTTTTCAGGTCACACCTGGTGGTGGTCAGGGGTTATTACTGGCAAGATTGGGGGACCATATGGGATACTGAGGATAAAATCTGGGTTGGCCACAAGCAAGGTAAGAAACCTACTGCTGTATTATAATTTCAGTCCTAAATTTATTCCTTTGAACATCTTTGTACAATCAGCTATTTTTTTTTCTAGACTCATGGCCACAAATTGGAGGGGTAAAATGTTCTTCCTATCTCTATAATCACAAAATTTTCATTTCCTATCTAGATATGGATTGCAAATTCACAATGATTATATAATTTGTGCAATTGAATCATTAGAGTTTATTTTTACATCCTATTTGCTGGTGGGTCAGTGAATTAATTAGGTGGTATTGATAGACATCCTGTTATATTAAAAGGACTTATCTGAAAAGGTGAAGCCTATGGAATATGAGTATGCCAGATTTATATGCTACCAACTCATCTCATCATTAAACAGTTCATTTTCAAATCCTTGTGACATAGTTATGTTCATTTTACTGACGTAACACAAATATACCATTTTATAATGTTTAGAAACCTCTTGAAGACTGAATAAGTTTCCTTGAACACTTACTGAGTATGCCTGGAATGGAAGAGAACATCCTAAAGTTTCTGTGTAGCCTAATTTCCTTTTGTTCACCCTCTGCTGCGTCATATTCTCCAAATTTTCTCCAGGAACAATCCATGGGTTATTATGGCATATTCCTCATAACCACATATATTTAATCTTCTTTTTTAAAAAAAGAACTTCCTGTCTCAAACTACTCTAAGTCCTATTTTTATACCTTTTTAATATAGACTCACTTTTAAGTAGTTCAGAGAATTCAAAATGATCCTCCCAATGTCTCAATTCTTGAAAATGACACTCCAGGAAAAAAAAATAAGAAAAATCCTACCACTTTAAGATAGTATTATTTCTCATTATGAGAATTACATATAGATGAAAAATGGAGGAATAACTCCACAAAATTATAGTCAAAGAGTCACTCTAGTTAACTTCTTGACTTAAAATTGCATACCTATTTATTTTGCATACTAAGAAATCAAGGTGAATTTTTATGCTTTTTTGTTTTCTTCTACAACTTTTACTCTGCCATGGTATAAATTGACCAATGTGGCATTCCTGCCATGTCCTTACTTGGAGACAAAACTTAGAATACATAAATATATCTTCATTACACTACAGGCTCTGAATTCAAGTTACACACTTATCTTCCTTAAAACTTTCCAGGTGCCCGTTGAACAAAAGGTCTTTCTTAGTTGTTCCCTAAAATATCTTCCCCAGAAGGATGCCTGAACCTCCCTGAATAGGAATTCTATAAGGCTCCTTTCTAGGAAATCTGCCTTTTACAGTGTCTGCAACACACTGAGTAAGATAAATTCTCCTTACTTATAACTCCGATTTCTTTATTTTTTATTTTATTTCTTGCTTTAATTTGTGTTTATTTTAAATGATTTTTTATTTGAGCACCATTGTTACAAATATGTTTGTAGTTGGGTTTTGATCATAAAGTGCAAACACCCCTGCCACCAATGTCCCCCATTTTCCTCCTCCCATCACCCCCTGCCTGTCTTTGAAACAGGCATTGTATTTCTTTTTGTATCATTGTCATGGTAGTAGTTAGTCTACACTTTTTTTATTATTATTATTATTATTATTATTATTATTATTATTATTATTATTATTATTATTTGCTAACTGCACTTTCCACCCTTAGTTGTAAGCTTTATATCATGAGCTGGTCCTTCCGGGCCTCATCTCTATTGTCTTTTGGTATTATTATTATACTGTCTTTTATTTTTCTTAAATCCCATAGATGAGTGAGACTATTCTATGTCTAACTCTCTCCCTCTGACTTATTTCACTCAGAAAAATAGTCTCAATGTCCATTCATGTACAGGCAAATTTGATTATTATCTTTCTTAACAGCTGCATAGTATTCCATGGTGTAGATGTACCCCGGTTTCTTTAGCCACTCATCTGTTGTCAGGCAATGGGTTGTTCCTAGATTTTGGCTATTATAAACAGAGCTGCAATGAACATAGGAGTGAAAGAACATTTTTAAACTATGTTATTGTGTTCCTAAGGTATATTCCCAGGAGCGTTATTGCTAGATCATATGGGAGCTCAATTTCCAGGTTTTTGAGAAATATTTATATTGTTTTCCAGAGAGGTTGGAGTAGATGGCATTAGCATCAGCAGTGAATGAGAGTTCCTTTCTCTCCACAACCACGCCAGCACTGTTTATTCTTGTTCTTTGTGATGTGTGACAGTCTCTCTGGTATGAGATAATTCCTCATTGTTGTTTTGATTTGTATCTTCCTGATTAGTGATGTGAAGCATTGTTTTCATTTGCCTTTTTGACCATTTGCATTTCTTCTTAGAGAAAATGTCTGCACATTTCTTCTCCACATTTTCTGAAAGGGTTACATTTTTTTTTCTTGTTAAGTGCTCTGTCAGTACCTTGTGTAGCTTAAATGTTATCCCCTTGTCTGATGGTATGAGTGAATAGTTTCTCCCATTCTCTGGGTGGCCTTTGGATCCTAGTTACTTTTTTCTTGGAGTTGCAGAAGCTTCTCAGTTGAATATATTTTTCTTTGTTTTTCTCTGCTTCCACTTGTTTAGACAGTGGTGTTTTCTCCCTGAAGATGCCTGTAGTCTCAATGTCCTGGAGTATTTTGCCTATGCTTTCATCTATACACCTTATAGTTTCAGGCCTGATATCAAGATTATTAGTCCATTTTGTTTTGACCTTTCTGCATGATGTTAGATCGAGTTCTGACTTCCCTTTTCTGCATGTCGCTGGCCAGTTGTCCTAACATAACTTGTTAAAGAGGATTTCTTTGATCCACTTTTTATTTCTTGCCCCTTTATCAAAGATTAATTGATTAACCAACTGGGAATATTTTCTTTTCTTTTTTTTAAAGTGTGATTTTTTTTAATTTAAACAACTTTATTACATACATGATTGTGTTGTTTGGGTTTCAGTCATGTAAAGAACACCACCCATCACCAGTGCAACATTCCCATTACCAGTGTCCCAAATCTCCCTCCTCTCCACCCAACCCCCACCTGTACTGTAGACGGGCTTTCTATTTCCCTCATACATTCTCATTATTAGGATAGTTCAAAACGTAGTTAATTCTCTAACTAAACTCATCCTTGTTTGTGGTGAGCTTCATGAGGTGAGCTGTAACTTCCAGCTCTTTTCTCTTTTGGGTCTAAAAGTTATTATTGCAAGAATGTCTTTCATTTTTCTTAAAACCCATAGATGAGTGAGGCCATTCTGCGTCTTTCTCTCTCTTCTGACTTACTTCACTCAGCATAATAGGTACCATGTACATCCATGTATAGAAAACATGCCATTACTTCATCTCTCCTGACAGCTGCATAATATTCCATTGTGTATATGTACCACAGTTTCTTTAGCCATTCGTCTGTTGAAGGGCATCTGGGTTGTTTCCAGAGTCTTGCTATGGTAAATAGTGCTGGAATGAATATAGGTGTAAGGAAGGGATTTTTGTATTGTATTTTTGTGTTCCTAGGGTATATTCCTAGGAGTGTAATAGCTGGGTCGTATGGGAGCTCGATTTCCAGTTATTGGACGAATCTCCATAATGCTTTCCATAAAGGTTGAACTAGATGGCATTCCCACTAGCAGTGGATAAGAGTTCCTTTCTCTCCACATCCCCGCCAATACTGCTTGTTCTCATTCTTTGTGATATATGCAAATCTCTGTGGTGTGAGGTGGTACTTCAAAGTTGTTTTGATTTGCATCTCCCTGATAATTAGTGATGTGGAGCTTTTTTTCATGTGTCTTTGGCCATTTGGATTTCTTCTTTGTCAAAGTGTCTGTCCATTTCTTCTCCCCATTTTGTGATGGGATTAGATGTTTTTTCTTGTAAATTTCTCTCAGTGCCTTGTATATTTTGGAGATTAGCCCCTTATCTGATGGGTATTGGGTGAATAGTTTCTCCGAATCAGTGGGGGACTCTTGTATCCTGGGTGCTATTTCTTTTGAGGTGCAGAAGCTTCTCAGCTTAATATATTCCCATTTGTTAATTTCTGCTTTCACTTGTTTGGAGAGTACAGTTTCCTCTTTGAAGATGCCTTTAGTCTCAATGTCCTGCAGTGCTTTACCTACCTGTTGTTCTGTATATCTTATGGTTTTGGGTCTGATATCGAGGTCTCTCATCCATTTGGATTTAACCTTCCTACATGTGTTAGCTGGGGGGTCTAAGTTCAATTTTTTGCAAGTGGCTAGCCAGTTGTTCCAACACCACTTATTGAAGAGGTTTTCTTTGCTCCATTTAGGATTTCTTGCTCCTTTATCAAAAATTAGGTGATTGTCTATCTGGGGAACATTCTCTGAGTATTCAAGCCTATTCCAATTATCTGAGGACCTATCCTTATTCAATACCATGCTGTATTGATAACTATTGCTTTGTAGTAAAGTTTAAAGTTGGGGAAAGTAATTCCTCCCATATTCTTTTTCCCAATATTGCTTTAGCTATTCAAGGGTGTTTATTGTTACAAACGAATTTCAAAAGTGCCTGATCCACTTCTTTGAAGAATGTCATGGGTATCTTCAGAGGGATCACATTAAATCTGTATAATGCCTTGGGGAGTATTGCCATTTTGATGATGTTAATTCTGCCAATCTATGAGCAGGGTATGTGCTTCCATTTCCACGTGTCCTCTCTTATTTCTTGGAGCAGAGTATTATAGTTTTCTTTGTATAGGTCCTTCACATTTTTAGTCAAGTTGATTTCAAGATATTTGAGTTTGTGTGGTACTATTGTGAATGGGGTTGTTTTCTTAATGTCCATTTCTTCCTTATTACTATTGGTGTATAGAAAGGCCATTGATTTTTGTGTGTTAATTTTGTAGCCTGCCACCTTGCTATATGAGTCTATTGTTTCTAGAAGCTTTTTGGTCGAGTCTTTAGTGTTTTCTAAGTAGAGGATCATGTCATCTGCAAACAGTGAGAGCTTGACTTCTTCCTTTCCTATCTGGATTCCCTTGATATCTATTTCTTGCCTAATCGCTATAGCGAGTACTTCCAGTGCTATGTTGAATAGGAGTGATGAGAGAGGACAGCCTTATCTTGTGCCAGAATTTAGAGGGAAGGCTTATTTTTTCTCCATTGCAGATAATATTAGCCACTGGCTTGTGGTAGATGGCCTTAACTATATTGAGAAAGGTTCCTTCCATTCCCATCTTGTTGAGAGTTTTGATCAAGAATGGGTGTTGGACCTTATCAAATGCTTTTTCTGCATCTATTGATATTGATATGATCATGTGATTTTTTTGTTTTTGTTGTTGATGTTGTGTATTATGTAGATAGATTTACGGATGTTAAACCATCCTTACATTCCTGGGATGAAACCTACTTCATCGTAGTGGATAATCTTCTTAATAAGGAACTGAATCCTATTTGCCAGGATTTTGTTGAGGATCTTTGCATCTGCATTCATCAGTGATATTGGTCTATAATTTTCTTTATTCATAGCATCTCTGTCTGGTTTAGGTATCAAGGTGATGTTGGCTTCATAAAAGCTATTTGGAAGTGTTTCCGTTTGTTCAATTTCATGAAAGAGTCTTGCCAGGATTGGTAGTAGTTCCTCTTGGAAAGTTTGAAAGAATTCATTAGTGAATCCATCAGGGCCTGGGCTTTTGTTTTTCGGCAGACATTTGTTTACCGTTTTAATTTCATCAATTGTGATGGGGGTGCTTATATATGCTACATCCTCTTCCTTCAACCGTGAAAGATTATAAGAGTTCAAGAATTTATCCATTTCTTCCAGGTTCTCATTTTTAGTGGCATAGAATTTCTCAAAGTAGTTTCTGCTTACCCTTTGAATCTTCTGCATATCAGTAGTGATCTTTCCTTTTTCATTCCTAATACAAGTATCAAATTTCTCTCTCTCTCTTTCTTTTTTAGTTTTGCCAGTGGTCTATCAATCTTGTTTATTTTTTCAAAGAACCAACTTCTGCTTTCTTTGATCTTTTCTGATTGTTTTTTGGGTTTCCACTTCGTTGATTTCTGCTCTCAGCTTTGTTATTTCCTTCTGTCTCCCTATTTTTGGGTCCTTTCATTGAGCACTTTCTAGTTCTATTAGCTGTGTCATTAAGCTACTCAGGTAAGCTCCTTCTTCCTTCCTGATGTGTGCTTGCAAAGCTATAAATTTTTCTCTCAGTACTGTATTTGCTGTGTCCCAGAAGTTCTGATAGTTTGTGTCTTTATTGTCATTTGTTTCCAGGAACCTTTTGATTTCCTCCTTGATTTCATCTCAGACCCACTGGTTATTTAGTATGAGGCTATTTAACTTCCAGGTGTTAAAGTTTTTCTTAAGTGTCCCTTTGGAATTCCAAATAATTTCAGAGCCTTGTGGTCAGCAAAGGTAGCCTGCAAAATTTCTATCCTCTTGATATTATGGAGGTATGTCTTATGTGCCAGCATGTAGTCTATCCTGGAGAATGTCTCATGTACATTGGAGAAGAATGTGTATCCAGGTTTCTGGGGATGTTGTGTCCTATATATATCCACTAGACCTCTTTCTTCCATTTCTCTTTTCAGGTCTAGTATAATCTTGTTAGGTTTCAGTCTGATTGACCTATGCAGTGTCAACAAAGCTGTGTTGAGGTCCCCCATAATTATTGTGTTGTTTTGACATTATTTTTCAGATTTGTCAACAATTGTATTAAATATTTTGCTGGCCCTCATTTGGTGCATATATGTTTAGGAGAGTTATTTCTTCCTGCTCTACATACCCCTTGATTAATATAAAATGTCCATCTTTGTCCCTAACAACCTTCCTGAGTATAAAATTTGCATTATCTGATATTAGTATGGCCACTCCAGATTTTTTATGGGTGTTGTTTGCTTGGATAATTTTTCTCGAGCCTTTTATTTTGAGTCTATGCTTGTTCTGACTATTCAGGTGCGTTTCTTATAGGCATCAGAAGTTGGATTGAGTTTTTTGATCCATTTAGCCACTCTGTGTCTCTTAACATTGACATTGAGAGAAAGAATTGTCCTGGGATTTAATGCCATCTTTATATTGAAATTTGGTGTGTCTTTTGGTTAGTCTTGTCTTAAATTAGGTCTTTCAGTTTTTCTCTTAAGACTGGTTTTGAGACTGTAAAGTTTATGAACTGTTGTCTGTCTATGAAACCATGTATTCTTCTGTCAAACCGGAAATTGAGTTTTGCTGAGTACAGTATTCTAGGTGAAGCATTCATTTCATTCAGTCTTGTCACAATATCCCACCACTGCTTTCTGGCCTTGAGTGTTTCTGGTGACAGGTCTGCTGTAAATCTCAAGGATGCTCCCTTGAATATAATTTCCCTTTTTGATCTTGCTGTTTTCAGAATTCTGTCTCTATCTGTGGGATTCAGAAAGTAATTCTTATAACTTCTATCTTTTTTATTTTATGAAGATATGCATTATGAGCCAACATGTAATCTATTCTGGAGAATTTTCCATGTGCATTGGAAAAGAATATGTATCCAGTTTTGTAGGGATGGAGAGCCGTGTGTGTGTGTGTGTGTGTGTGTGTGTGTGTGTGTGTGTGTGTGTGTAATGGAATTTCCTTAGTATATTATTCTTAGATTTTACCCAGATTGACGTATCAAGGGGGTGACAGGGTGATGTTGAAGTCTCCCATTATTATTGTGTTGTGATAGTGATCTTCATTTAAAGTTGTCAATAATAGTTTTAAATATTTTGCTGGTCACTCATTGAGTGGGTATATGTTTAGGAGCATAATTTCTTCCTGTTGTACACATTCCTTGATTATTAAAAAATGTCTATCTCTTTCCCATTTAACTTTTTTTAGATCTGAATTCTGTGTCATGTGATATTAGTATAGCCACTATAACCTCTTTAAGGGAGTTCTTTGCTTGAATTATTGTCCTCCAACCTTTGATTCTTAGCCTATGGTCATTTTAACTATTCAGATATGTTTCTTTTAAGCAGCAGAACATTGGATTTAGCTTTTTTATATGTTGGTTTTGGGTCACAGCTGGCTGCACTTAGGGGTACTCGCAACTCTGTGCTCAGAAATCTCCCCTGGCAGGCACAGGGGACCATATGGGATGCCAGGATTTGAACCATAGTCCATCCTGGATGGGTTGAGTGCAAGGCAAATGCCCTAAAGCTATGCTATCTTTCTTGCTCTGGATTCAGCTTTTTTGGATCCATTTTGCCACTTTATGTTCTCTTAACTGATTAATTTAGTCCATAGATAATTTTCATAGTATTTAGTGCCATCTTTCTCTAGGAGTTTCGTGTATCTGTTGCTTTGTCTTATTTTAAAGTAGACCTTTCCATTTGTTTTTTGAGTCTGTAAAGTTTCTGAGCTATTGTTTATCCAAGAAGCTGTGTATCCTTTTTTCAAACCTGAATGTAAGTCTGGCTGGGTGAAGTACTCTTGGTAAAGCATTGAGATTTCTCACTAGGGGACCCATCACTTGCTTTGGGCCTCGAGGGTTTCTTGTGACAGATCTGCTGTAAGTCTTAAGGATGCTCTTTTGAATATAATCTCCCTTTTTGATCTTGCTGCTTTCAGCATTCTATCCCTATCTTTGGGTATTGTCATTGTGACTAAGATGTGTCTTGGGTACTTTTTTTTTAATCTCTTTTAGCTGGTACTCTTCAGACATGCTCAGATTTGTTTGCATGCTTTAGTTTTGAGAATTTTTCTGCAGTGATGTTCTTGATTTTTACTGATTCATGAAAATTTTCTTCCTGGGCTTCTGGGACTCCAATGATTGTTGTTTCTGTTGAGTTTATCAAAGAATTCTACTTTCATCTATCCACATTCTTTGAGGATTTTTTTTCATTGTCTGATCATTTGTTTTAAGGCTCTTTTTCAATCTCTTCTTTTGTATGGATTTCTTATGCATCTCATCTTCCAGCTCACTTATTCTGTCCTCAGCAACTGTTATTCTGTTGGAAATGCTTTCCAGTGAGGTTTTCATTCTGCTTACCAATTTTCTCAATCATGTTATTTCTGTTTGGAGTTTTCTCATTTTTACTTTCATCCTCTTGATTCTTATTTGTAGTTTATTCATTTTGTTCCATGCTTTCTTTGAGTTCTGTAAACATCTTCCATATTTCTTCCCTAAAGTCCTTATCTGAGAGGCTAAATAGGTGGTTGATACTTTTCAGGTCATCAGAAATGCCATCTTCATTCTCTAAGCATGGTGGAGGCCTGCATTGTTTCCCATTGTCATGCTTGTAGTGTGGTGTTTTCTGTGTGTGTGCTGGGCTTCAATAACTAGTAGCAGCCCTGGAGTTGAATGGAGTGGCCACACTTCACTGGCTCTGCCTTTCAGGGCAGAGTCTATTCTCTTCCATTGATGTGCAGCTCTTCATTGGAGGGGGAGAGGGTTCTCAACTCTTGGGGCAATTTTCATCTAGGTGCCCAGTGCTGCTGGCAGGGCAGGGCAGGGTCCACCCACCAGCATTCATGTGCATGTTACTGCAACAATCCTGATTTATTCACCAACTCTCTGTGTAAATTTCTCTCACCTTAGATGGTATAGTTCCTATTTTATGACTAGGAACCAGGACAAATTTTCTCATTTACAGGGTCTAATGCCAAAAGAAATGGGTTGGTTCCTTCTTTAAAAAGGATAAATTTGGGGCCAGAGAGATAGCATGAAAGTAGGGCGTTTGCCTTTCATGCAGAAGAACAGTGGTTCAAATCTCGGCATCCTGTATGGTTCCCCAAGCCTGCCAGGAGCGATTTCTGAGCATAAAGCCAGGAGTAACACCTGAGCACTGCTGGGTGTGACCCAAAAACCGAAAAAAAAAAAAAAAAAAAAAAAAAAAAAGAAGATAAATTTGGTGAGCCAAATAAGAGTCATTTATGTACAAACTATCACAGGCTGTATTCCCCTAAAAGCAACCCTCCAGGAATTCAGTCTTTCTGTTATCTTATTTTTATGAGTCTACAATATCACAAAATTAATCTTCCTTGCCTCAATGTATCTTCTTTAGTTAATATTGTCCTACTTGTGCTTTTAGTTTAGTCAACTTTCATTAAAAATGAGAAGCATCTTTCTATAGCCAATAGTCTCTCTTGGATTCTTTATTGGTTCTTTTCATTCTCTATTTGCTGACTAAACTCCCATGGATGCCCATTGTCTGGGAAGTAATTGTTTTAGAGAAAAATTCTGTAAGATGAAAACATTTTCCATCATTTTATAATCATTAATTGAGTACTTTTCTGTGATCAGCAACAAACTTGAAGTAAGAATATAAGGTTTTTTTCTTTTCTTTTTTTGTTTATTTTATTTTTTTGTTTTGGGGCCACACCCAGCAGTGTTCATGGGGTTACTCCTGGCTCTGTGCTTAGAAATTGCTTTTGGCAGGCACAGGGACCATATGGGATGCTAGGATTCAAATCACAGTCGGTCCTGGGTCAGCCAATTGCAAGGCAAATGCCCTACCGCTGAGCTATGTCTTCGGCCCCAAGAATATATGTTTTTTAATGTGAATGTCCTCTATTTCATAATCTAGTCTGATTATTCAAAGTTAGATTTAGCTGTTATTATAAAATAGTTCTCTGAAAGGTCTTTTCAAAGCATGTAAATTCCAAACAGGAAAATGATTTAATATGCTTAATTTCTACCAACACCAACTAGTTGACAAAGATTTTCCTTCTTTTTGTTTTTAAAGAGTATCAAAACAATCTTATATTTGTCACCAATGTATTCTTCTAATAGTGTGGTATATATCAAGATGTCCTTCAAGCCCTCCATACTTCTTTAGCAAGGAAGCATGTTGTAGTTACCACAACCATTATTGGTCAACCCTTCAAGTACAGAAGAAAGATATCATCTTCCTATCCTGCCACAGATTATAACAGTTTCTTAGCTTTCACTATCTCCTAATTTTCTAAATAAAATAGTGGTTTTTCTGAATCTGCTGTGGAATAAACCTCTTTCTTAACATTTAAAAAAAAGTGTTTTTACACCATGCATAATATTATAAATGTTCAGTGATCTATCACAGATGATTACCTATAGTAGTTAAAGGATTAGGAAATTGTTGACAAGCCAGATAACATTCTCCAATCCAAAAACAAAAGTTTTGGCCTTCAAAAATAAAATGCTTTCAATAAACAACAGATGTGAAAACAGCTTTAGGAAAACCTCATCACATTCTGTTTACACTCAATCAGTAGGTTAAATTTTTAAAAGCAGAATTTTTCTGTTTGTTATTATTGTTGTTTGCACCATTAGGGGCCACTCCAAGTAGACTAGAGGTTGCCTTAGGAAAGGAGATTTGATATAAGGGATGGGATCTAGGATTTCACTCATGTAAGGCAAGGACTCTACCATTTGGCCCACATTCATAATCAATAGGCTACATTTAATACAATGTTTCTTTGACTGTCAGCTTCACAATGACTCTGTTTTCTCTAGGAAATATCTCTAATGGAAATACAACATTTAACTCATTTTAACCTTCCTAACAAGGTTCTAGAAAATAGATCAAACTAACACCTATCAAATTGTTAGAGTATGGTAGACTGGCTTGGGAAATGACACAAAAATATTACATCAGCTTCATTACTCATTTTCCCCGGAGGCATATTCTGTTCAAGCTCCCCTTGACCTTCTTCCTTATTCTCCTGTCTTCCACCATTGACCTAATGCACAAACGACTCTGATAAGTGGCCATCTATGTCCTTCCTGTACACTTAAGGTGTTAAGTACTCCTTTTGGTCTCAAATTTCATCCTTCTTTGACTGCTCTGATTCTTGAAATTCTCCCATTACAATAATTCCTGCAGGTGATGATAAAACTGATGAGATTCTTTCCAATTGATATCATCAGAGCCAACTATAGTGAGAGGAAAATAGAAAGACCATATGGACCCAAGATGCCTAAAAAGAATTTCCACGTAGAAAAAAAAAATTTTAATGGGAAAGAAAGTATTCCAAAAAATAAGTGTCTAATCATTGAGGGACAGAACCACTCTCATTCCCCTAAGAACTTGTTCTGATCTTGTCAGTTGAGATTGTTTTGATTCAATGTCTTCTGAAATAATAATGTGCTGAATAAAGACCATACAAGGACTCAGATGATTCTGCCTATTTTATTCCACTTGATATAATAGAGTTTGTATCACATGATCATCCTGCCTTGAACATCTTACCATTGGCTAAAATGTCTCAACTTAATCACTGACCATCCATTTCCCTTGGGCAAAACAAAAAAAAAATTCTACTCATTCCAGAGACTCCTGAAGAGATACATTAGAAAAAAGACAATGGCCTCCCACATCTGATTGAGAGGAACTTAGGAGTTTGTTTTCTCTATGAAATCTACCTTCATAGATTCTAATTCTACCTTCTAATGATATCAAAATTGGAAAGAATATCAGTTGGAAAGAATCTCATCAGTTTTATCATCACCTGCAGGAATTATTGTAATGGGAGAATTTCAAGAATCAGAGCAGTCAAAGGAGGATGAAATTTGAGAGCAAAAGATATTAAATTTCCTTTCTCACTTATTTAAGACATGAAATATATGTGAAAAGATGACGGTTTATAGTCACCTTTTGAGAACTGCTACTTTTTTTATATTAGTCGGTCCATCTAACCTTTCTGCATCTTTGTTTGCACCATCTATGAAATACCCACTCTACTAGGCTATGGAAAAAAAATATATATGGTACCTCACATGCCACAACTGTAAAAATGTAATTATTTTTGTCTATTAGCTCGCTCTTTGAATGGAGTATCTAGAATTACAATATTCTGCACTTTTGACATAATAAATCCCAACCCCCACAAAACACCTCTTTTGGTTCTTAATTGCATCTTAAGTGCCCTAGTTAAACTGTAGTCTGCTATGACAAGATATTATGGACTCCAAGGCCAGAGTTGATTTGTAGACTTTATTGCACAACATAATTTGATATTACATTTATATAATCTCTGTGCATGCATGAAATAAAAGCCAACTCTCTCCCTTATAAAATCAGAAAGGTTTTCTATGATAAATATTAACTTGTATTCCCCAAATCAATTATTCTAATCTATTCCAAGAATTACTGACAAATGAATTTTTAACATTCTTTCAACTGCTTACATACAGCACTAGAAATGAGTATCAAGGGTAAGAGTGGGAGGAAGATTTTATCAAGATCTAAATAATACTTAGTTTTTCAGGTTTATTTGAGTGAAAACATATTCTTCGAACAGGTCCTTTTCTTAAAACCATCTAACTTATCTATTAATGTCAAAAATGGTGGCTAAACTATAAACCTCTAAGGCTTTCTCAAAACAAAAATCTATATAGCCTGGACTCAACAAAATAAAAAGACTTAACTCCAGGCTTCAAATTCCTGAGGTGAGAGTATTCCATAGATCACAGCAAACTGGTCATGCATAGAAGAGCTGACACAGCAAAAGAGTTGCCAAGGAATAGAGGAGAAACATGAGGGAGGAATTAAAAAGAAAAGAAAGAAAGGAAAAGTGTTACTTTCTCATTGTTGGTATATGTCAACAATATCTATGACAGAATTTCCCAAATCCTCAACCCTAGGTAAACAGCCAACCTGATAATTACATTTGAAATGTTTTCAAACCCCAAACAGTAATAGAGTTAAGCAAAATGGTGCTTGTTGGGGGCCCCAATGAGAAATAATAAGTCCTTAGTGATTAATGGCATTTACATGCTCTTGGCCATTAAAAACACTTTCTGCCTTTGAGTCACAACGGAAGCTACAGCTTGCATTTTATTGTTCAATTTGCTCTTTTTATTTCTTTCCTGGGTGAGCCAGCACTGGATTTAGGAGATGAAAGTTTATAGTCAGCAAGACCCCAAGGGACTGAAATCTAAGCTGAACCAATGAAGATAAAGCCAAATATTATCTGCCCTCAGTGAAAATGTAGGATTTGAAAACAAATAAGCTTGAAGAGTAATTCTAAAGAACTGACAATCTGTAACTTAGACAAAATTTCTTGGCTAAGTTGGCAAATTTTCTTTTCCTTTTTTTCCCAAACAAAAACTTTCCTGGGTGACAGTCTTTTCAACTCTTCCATTCTCCATCTTTTGGCATGCTGTGGAAAGGACAAACTGGTGTTTTCCCAGAGGAATGCAAGAAGAGACAAGTTTAGTCTCTGGGTCTGCAGAGCATGCAGCCTTGCCCATGGGAGAAAAGAGACTGAGAATTAAGAAGCTCCAGGAGTTTTAAAGAGAGGACATTTGTTCTGTGCAAGATGGCAAGGGTTCCTCCATTTGTTTTAATGACATTACCTAATTTCTTTGCCTTTAGTTAGCTATACAGAACAAGATCATTATGATGTTTTGCAAACTCTTTTAGTTCTAAATTAAAAAATCATACTTGGGGCTAACGTAATAGTACAGGGAATAGAGTACTTGCTTTGCACACTGCAGACCCAGGTTTGATTCCCTGCTCCATATGGTTCCCTGAACCAGGAGTACTTCTCAGCACTACTGGGTGTGATTCATACACACACAAAAAAGCCCTACTTGTCGTTTTTCTTCATCTTGACAATGACCGAAAATAGAATATTTACTATAACATTGAGAGAATGATACAGAAATAATATGTGCTTTTTGCTTCTCTTATGCAAGATTTTTGTTTATTTCAATATTTCCCTTTTGTGAAATAAAAGTGAGATTTATGTTCATAAGATACAGAATCCTGTATCAGATAGATATATAGCAACAGCTCATCTGAAATAAATCAAAACTGGAAAGAAACAAATGAAAAAAGGAACTGTGGGAGGTATCAAGTTTGAATTCCAACACTGGTCCCTCCTACTAGGGCCTCAGTGAAAGACTTTTCTTTTTTATTAACATTGGGGGCAAGGTTTACTCCTGTTGCTGTACTTGGGAATCACACCTGGCCGTGCTGAGGGGACCATATGTGGTACCAAATGATTGTACCAGGATTGGCTGCATGCAAGGCAAGCAATTTAATTTCTATAGTTTTTCTCTGGCCCTCGGAATTGTATTAGAAGTTAACCAGCAAAAGTATATCTTCTCCCAGTGAGGCATTCAACTGAAAACCTGAGTTGATGCCTCTGTATTTTTTACATCCTAATATGCTGTAAGTAATAAAAAATTTAAAACAAAAAGTAATAAGTCCTACATCCTCCTGCTGGGAACTGATGAAGATGAATTAGACATGGACAGTTGAGAAAAGATAGAAGGCTTTCCATGACAGAGGCCAAACTGGTTGAAAATAAAAACCATCCATTTGAGTGTGCTCACATGTTACTTAAAAATCAATAAAGAAACAAAGTGAGAGAACCCTGCAGCCATTTTAGCACCCCTGCTTCTGCACTCTACTCTAACTTAGTATCTTTGAAATATCTTGGCTCTGAAAACCCAGTCAATCATCATTAATAATGATATTTTTATAGCATTTGAAAAATTGGAATTTCCAGAGCCACTTTGATAGATATCCTGTCACTGCCTTGCCATTTGCGTAATTTTTTTTCTGGCTTTTCCCCCTCTCTATTTAAAGAATTTTTGAACAAGAAGGAAAAAAGAGGAAGAATTTCTTTTGATTGAAAAATGGATAAGAGGTAGCACAGCTTGCCCTTACTAGGAATCCCATACTAATGAGGAGAGGAATTTATAGACTCAGACAAGGACTTTCTACTTTCATGATTCTAAAATTTGAGTTTACTTAAGGAGTTAAAACCGGCACTTTGCTATTGCCTTTAGATCTGGAATATGAAGAACCCAATGAGTTTGTACAAAATGAAAAGATTAGCAGCGAAGTCCAGGCTGTTTGCTCTGAAACTGAAACATTTTTAAGCATTTTGTCTGTTGGCTTATCTCATTGCATACCTTAGAAATCATTTGCCATCTTACATGGCATTTTTAGAAAATTTAGTAGTACCTCAAGATATTTTTAATTTAGTAAGTTGTAAATAAATTAGGTACATTGGCATCTGCTTCTACTTTTAATTCTAATTCTGTCTCACTCACTTTCTCAGCTCCCAGTATTTCTTGATTTCAAACTCACTTTCTTTTTCTCTCTTTCTCTCTCTCTCACTCACTTTCTCATCTCTCAGTATGTCTTGATTTAAAAAAATGCAGGTGAAATTTGTAAATTCTACAAAGCTATCCAAACTTACTAGATACACTGACAGTTCTAATTTTGAAGGAAACCTCACTAATTCATATTTAATATCTCAGCCCCCAAAAGCACTGATTTTTCAAAAGATTTTACTTGATTATTGTTTTTGTTCTTTTGGGTTTTTTTTTAGGGTTGATAGTGTTTTTGTGGTTGTTGTTTGGGGGGTTTTGCCTTGTAACCTTTTTATTGTTCCTCTCCAAAAGAATACACAAAAATTTTTATCGCCACTGAGGGCCTGGTACTAGTTTGAAAAAGCAAGTTTCAGTCTTGGTGCTAAACTAAAAGTGAATAAATATCTTGGTTATATCAAGTTTCTCAGTCAACCAAACAAATATAAAAGAATCTTTTTTTACTGGAATAGTTGCTATGCTTTCATTAAAATTGATGACTTTGAAGATTCTGTATCTCTCTTTCTTAAACTAGGGCCATCGGCCAAGAATTTGCTTTGCTGCTCAAGACATCATGTTATAGGGGTGCTATCAAATACAGCACAGTTATTGCCTTTACTTAAAATTTGGGCTTTGCCATAACAATAAGAGAGGCTGAGGATGATTAAGTGATGATGCAGTTATTCAATTTGGCAAAGGATGTCAAAGACATAAGACCCAAGGTACAACTTGGCATTTCTATCCATGAACTTCAAATTCTTAAAAAGAAAGAAAGGGCATTAGATTAGCTTGAGGCAGAGTTTCGTTTTTCTTGGAAATGTGCTGCTCTGCAAAACTATATCTGTATTTTTGGCACAAAATGCTTTAGCAAGTTACATAGCTTGTCAAAAGTGGTTTGGGGAGAGCTAATAGAGAAGCCACTGAAGTAATTGTTCTCTTGGTTTGTTGTTCTTAGTAGGGAATCTGGAATATTCCAAACTAATACTCCAAACTAACTTCAAATTAATATTCAAACTAACTAAGCATATCTTGGTCCTAAAACAGACTTTCAATTGTTTTTATGAGCTATAAACTGTTAGATTTGAAGCTATGTGTCATAGATTACCAAACAGGTCTTTGAAATCCTTGGGGGCAGAGAACATCAAGATAAATTCAGAAGGCAACCCAGTAAATACAGAGTTCCCCAAAGAGAGCACTCTCAGCTTTTCTTTCCAATCTTCTTTCTTTTCTAGATCACTGGACTCAATTTCAAATGTCAGGAAAACCCAGAGAGAATGTCACTTTGTTAGGTGATTATTTCCATGTATTTCCTTGTAGAAAATCAAGATTAAAAATTTAACAGAGACCAGAGAGGTAGTACAGTGGATAAGTTGCTTGCCTTACATATGGTCAATCTAGTTTCAATCTGTTGAACCACATAGGGTCCTCAAGCACAGTCAGGAGTGACATTTGAGCAAAGAACTAAGAATGTAAGCTGAGTACAGCCAGATGTGACTCCTCCCAAAAGTTGCTTAAATAAATAAATGTCTCAGCAATATTTTCCTACCAGGATATTTTTTAATCAACAGTAATATTCATGTGGTTTTAGATTTATTCATTTATACCAGGGTAGTTCATGTCAGAAAATGAAAAAACAAGTAAAATTAAGGCAAAGAACAAAAAAAGTATTAAGCTACAAGGCAGTAGCTAAGCAAGTGCATCATGCATAGAGCTGGGTTCAGAAAGGAGAGAAAAAGTGTATGGAAGAGAGTCACTTAGTATGAAACAATTTCTGAGGGAATCTTACTGAGACACTTCAATGATAGTGTCTGTTTTGTTTGTTTTCATTCTATCTTTTGCATTTTATGGGTGGTGTTTACAGCTGGCTATGCTTAAGACTCTTACTCAGGACTCATTCTTGGTAGGGCCTAGGTACCATAAGTGGTATCTGGGTAGAATCTGGATAAACAAATGCATGGAAAGCACCCTACCCACTGTACTATCCCTTCAACCCCTTTGTTTTGTTTTACACATGAGACCCTTTTACTAAATGAAATCTTATTATGATTCCATCGAATTATCAATTCATCTTCTCCTTTGTCACTCCTCTTCCTTAGGGATTCAGTATGCAATTCAGAAGGAGTGGGATAAAGAAGAAAAGGATGACAACTGTTTTGTGGTACAGAGATACTATGAGTAAAAATGGTGAGGATGTAGTGAGAAAAATATTTTAAGTTAGTATAATGCCTAAAGTATTTAGGCAAGCAATCAA
Organism: Suncus etruscus; assembly: GCF_024139225.1. Classification (NCBI taxonomy): domain Eukaryota; kingdom Metazoa; phylum Chordata; class Mammalia; order Eulipotyphla; family Soricidae; genus Suncus; species Suncus etruscus. The sequence goes on along the minus strand of NC_064862.1, from coordinate 7,817,141 downwards.
TCTCTTCATCAGTAACATGGGCTGTAGAAGACCACTGAGGAGTCTCTTGGAGTGGTCATAAAAATGGAAAGACATAAAAGTGTAAGAATATCCCCGCAGTAATCTAGTACTTATGGTCTGCAGTCAAGCCAGATAAGAAGCTCACTGGAGTAACCCAAAGTGAGAAATAAGAGACCCTAATAAAGTTGTAATAGTACACTGGGTGTGGGTCTTGGGGACTTAGTAGATAGAAGACAAAGGAAATGCAGCCTTTAGGTAAAGTCATTTTTGAGAGGTCACACTAACTAAGGTCTTGATGTTTACAGATATTCGTAGGAACTTGTTTCTCTCCTATACCCATTGCATGTGTCAGGACACTCATGTGCCTGTTTCATTAATACATTTGTGCCCCTTGGCTTCAGTGATCTATTATCTCATGGATCATCTTCCTATTTGGTCACTATTTGATATGTAGGCATGTAACTGTCACTCAACTGAACTTGTGAAATTAAGAATCTTAATAAGTGATGCCTTTGTTTATATTCAGGAAGAGAAAAGTAGCTAAGCTTGATTTTAGTATATTTTTCCCGAGGTGAGGAATAGATCATAATGGCAATTTCTTACCCAGCTTAAAACATGGAACTGAAGAATAGTCAAATAGCAGTTAAGGGCATAAAAACTAGGTCACCAACAGCCATAGAAGCCAGGAGAATTAATTAGTTCAGCCAGAGAGAGTGAGTTTGAAGACAGAATAACTGAGAGAGCTAAGGATTATGGTGCTAAAGTCAAATGGAGAACCAGAACATCCAAAATTAAAGACTATTTCCCTGAGGGTAAATTTGGAATGGTTTGCCATACGCCCACACTTCAAGACATTTATAAACTGTAACAGAAAAAAAAAATCTTTCAAAATTTTTTTACTTTAAAACATTTGGAATTTTGGCATTAGGAATAAAATGTCTAATTAATTGAGAGAATCCAACCCATTTGTAACAACCTATTAGAATTGTTCATTGTATTTGCAAAATAGATTTGACCACCTTACTCTAAATACTCATATTTGTGCCTCTACTGAGAAGTAGGACTAACTCAGAGACAGCCTTTTCTTTCTTTTTTTATCTCCCACTTTTCTTTGGGAGCAAACAAAAAAAAAAAAATAAAAAGGTTTTCTTCCCCTAGAATTATATAGGCCAAAGTTTAAATTGCTAATTTTTGTGCAATTGCATTTAAATTCTCTTTATTTGTTCTTGTTTTTGTTGTTGCAGGTACACTTGTGAGTTGCTGTTTTAAGGTGAGAGTTTTTGTCTTGTTTTATATTCTGTTCTTTGGTTGATAGGGTAGAGAGAGAGAAAGAGAGAGAGAGAGAGAGAGAGAGAGAGAGAGAGAGTTGAGCAGCACAAACTATGATTCCTTTGTAGTCAGAGGTGCCTGCATTCCTCCTCCTGTCCCTTGTGTCTTCCTGAGTCTAAGAGACAAATAGACCTTTCCTTTATTCTTTGAAAAGTCATGATATCCCCAAGGACATTACCATGACAAAGTTGCAATGTGGGTTCTCTCCTACATAGTACATTTTCCTATTTAATTCTGTGAGAAGTTGTGCATATTTTTTTAAAAAAATAAATGGATACAAGTTGTGAATGCTTCCTGCTTGATTCTGTAAGCTGTGTATCAAATTTAGATGTAAAATTCTAAAACTTTCTTAAAATTAAATATAATATGAAAGGCAGGAGGATGGGAATGAGGGAGAGAGACAGAAAGAGAACTCTGTGAGGATAAAAGGCCCTGTAACCACCAAAAGTATTTCAAAGCAAAAGTGATAGGAATTTTTCAGGCTCAGGTATCAAATTATGATTTTTTTTCCCCAAAATTGAATGCTCAAATACCAAAATCTGAGTTGGAGCCAGGAACGTAAGTTCCAATGAGTCTCTGGTTAATTCCAGAATTCAGCTTCAGAAAATGGAGAATTCATAGGAAGCTATCTCTTATGAAATCATTTTGCCATTTTGGAGGGTTTTTTTCTTTTGGGAACTCCTAGATGAATTGCCTCATCTTCTCTTCATCTTTGGAAAGACTTACCAGGTAGCTGGCTGGAAGCAGGTTGTTGTATTTACATTGCTTGTGTTTCTGAGCATATAAGCAATTTATACAGTGATAATTTAACCTCACTTTCTAAAATGGACACCGTTTCTTCTTTTGTAACCATATTTATATTTTCTCATTTTAATTCTGAGCTTCAAGTGCAGCTAGCTCCAATGTCAGAGTTGTGTTTACCACAACTCTTTTTTAGTATATTTTTATTTATTTAAACATCTTAATTACAAATATGATTTTGATTAGGTTTCAGTCATGTAAAGAACACCCCCCTTCACCAGTGCAACATTCTTACCACCAATGTCCCAAATCTCCCTCCTCCCCACCCCACCCCCACCTGTACTCTAGACAGGCTTTCCAGTTCCCTCATTCATTCACATGATTATGGTAGTTCTCAGTGTAGTTATTTCTATAACTGCACTCACCACTCTTTGAGGTGAGCTTCATGAAGTGAGCTGGAAGTTCCAGCCCTCCCCTCATTGTCTCTGAGGATTGTTGCGAAGATGACTTTTATTTTTCTTAAAACCCATAGATGAGTGAGACTATTCTGTGTGTCTCTCTCTCCCTCTGACTTATTTCCCTCAGCATAATAGACTCCATGTACATCCATGTATAGGAAAATTTCATGACTTCATCTCTCCTGACGGCTGCATAATATTCCATTGTGTATATGTACCACAGTTTCTTTAGTCATTCATCTGGTGAAGGGCATCTTGGTTGTTTCCAGAGCCTGGCTATTGTGAATAGTGCTGCAATAAACATAGGTGTGAGGAAGGAGTTTTTGTATTGTATTCTTGTGTTCCTAGGGTATATTCCTAGGAGTGGTATAGCTGGATCGTATGGGAGCTCAGTTTCTAGTTTTTGGAGGAATCTCCATATCGCTTTCCATAGAGGTTGGACTAGAAAGCATTCCCACCAGCAATAGATAAGAGTTCCTTTCTCTCCACATCCCCGCCAGCACCGATTGTTCTCATTCTTTGTGATGTGTGCCAGTCTCTGTGGTGTGAGATGGTTACCGAAACTCTTAACATGATGCAAGAGAACCCAGAGTGCCTGCTCCAGGACAGAAGGGATATGTAGTAGAGGAGAAAACCAGTTGAGTGGAAGAATTGTTGAACTTAACCAAGAGATAGGCTGCGGAAGGATCCGTGAATGTACAAAAGGAGATGAGTAACGGAACCTAAAAATATGAGTCACTGAACACATCACTCCTTCGATGGAACAAGATTAAAATGTGATGGATAACTTGCCAGGAAAAGAGGAAATATTCTGGCATGTCCACTGCTTCCCTGGGCTCAGTGAGCTTCTGATGTTTTACACATGGTACAGTCAAACCATGCTCTCAGGTTTTCCCATTGCTGCTCTACACACATGTGGCCTCATCCCCCATTCTTCCCAGGTAATTTGATCTTACCTGCAAGACCCCGCCCATTCCTGGGAGGAGTCTTGGAAAGGTTAGATAAGGCTTTGACCAGAGAGCATTAGGTCCTTTTGGTCTTTTGCCAGGATGGAGTTTGGAGGTGAACATGGATGAAAGAAGTTAAGATGCAGGGCTAGCTAAGAATGGCATGCGTAAATGGTTAGCAGCCAAATCTGTTGGCCAGGGCAATAAAGATGTTATCTCTCTGGAAGCCTGACTGTGAGTGAGTTCAATACCTGTCACTTTCCTGGACCCAGACTCGCCGGTTAATGGGGGATGGAGCACGTGGCCGGGGCCTAAGAACAAAGGCCTCCATCCACCATCCAAGCCCATCTTAAGGCTGTTTCTCTACACACACACACACACACACACACACACACACACACACACACACGCCACTTATTGGTAATGTCATGCAATACAGTATATTTTATATAGTGCTTTTATTTTAAGAAAAATTATTCTTTAATAAAGCATAGAGTTAGCCTGTTGTATAAGCACTTAATCTCTCTATTTGTATTGTATCCTATGTCCATAATTAGAATCTTCTTTTTCTGTTCAAGGACTTTACAGGCTCATTTCTTTGCTCATGTTTCTTGACATCTAACACACCAAAATCATCCAGTAGATGTGGTATATCAACAGACAATTATTACTGAAAGACCAGACTACATTCATATGTTTGTGAGACATCCTTTCATTCCATTGATATATTTTAGAAATAAGAATTTGTTGGGGCAAGAGCACAGCAGTAGAGCATTTGCTTTGCATGCAGCTGATTCAGGACGAATAATGGTTAGAATTCCGGCATACCATATGGCCCCCTGAGCCTGCCAGGAATGATTTCTGAGTGCAGAGCCATGAGTAACCTCTGAGACCTGCCAGTTGTGAACTGTCCCCCACCCAAAAAAAAAAAATTTGTGAGCAATGATTAGGTAAACTTAGTGATTTTGGAGAAAAACAAATGAACATGAAATATATGCATAACCCTACCAGTCAGTTCTTATTGGCAGGTCAATTTAGCTAATCTATTTCTTTCTTTTATTTTTTTTTTAGCTAATTTATTTTTTTCCCAGAATACCTTTATTTTTGTTGCACTTCCACCTTGAATTTCTTTCCTATTTCAAAAAGTGTTCACATTCTCCATAACCTAAATCATTAAGCGTAATTTCTGTCCATTTTTCAGGTCTCAAATATGTCATAATCTTGTCACCCAAATATAATGGTCATATTATATTTTGCATTGTCACATATTTTACTTATAAGATCCCTTTTTTTCCTGATCCTTTTATACAGAGTTTTCTATTCTATGGGTTAGAAAAATAGTACAACAGGTAGAGTGCTTGCCTTACATATGGCTGAGTTTGATATCCAGCATCTCATATAGTGCTCTAAGCACTGTCAAGAGTGATCACAGAATGCAGAGCCAGGAGTAAGTACCACAAATGTGCCCAAGACAACAACAAAAATAATCATTGATATAAAACAGGCATATAGACAGTTTTCTACCCTACATTTTTAATCTAACTTTAAAAATCTAAAAATTCATCATTTTGGAGCATTGTTCTATATTTGTAAGTGATCAATAGTCATCAGTGCATGTGTGGTTTCTCAATGAGTCAGAAACTATAAATATGAAACACAACCACATATAGGCTCTTTCACACAAGACCATTACATGCTCATTGGTTCATATTCTATCCATTTAGTATTGAAAACAAGCTTTGAAATAGGACTATTCATTTTTCCATGTCACCGAAGGACAAAATTTAGCTCAGAGAAGTTATGTATGTTGCCAGCACTACCATATTGGAACCAGTAATATGCCACATATTTTATAGCTTTCCTATTCAGGATACTATCTTGGTGACTTGGGAGTTATCATAATATAACTGCACTTAAAAAAAGAAAATTTGGTAAAGCATATTCCTTTCATTGTACCTCTCCTAATTCCATATCTCTATATCTTTGCCCTTTCCACTTTGAGTCCTGAAAGTCTCCAATACATGGACATTAACCTGAATGCCAGGTATAAATCAGGAAATGTGATTATGAACAATAATGATCAGTTCTGCTTCTCTGCATGTTGTTTGTGTAAAAACCACAGCACACTATATTTTCCAGCAAATACGTCACATGAGCCATTCCACTCATTGGCATGTGAACTTGTTCTTCCTGCCTTCTGAGTCAGTCAGAAGTAAAACGTTTGAGTGGATGTGTGTCAACTCCTGGGAGGGAAAATACCAGCATAAACAAGACAAATGGTTAGTGCTGAGAATCCTAAAATGCACAGTCAGCCCATGAGAATGACAGCCCTCGAATCTGACCATATCTCTGAGACAGAGACAGCACACACAGTAGGGCTATCCCCATTTATAGGTGAGAGGCTGAGAAAAGTTGAGTGGTTTGCTCTGAGTTAATAAGTTATTAAGTAGCTGAGCCTTCACTAGAACCCAGACTTTTGTTTGTTTTATTCCAAGTGTGATCTTTCTCCCACATGCTGGGAGGGGAGGAGTGGAAAGGAATGAAGCTGGTCATGTGACAGCACCCAGCCAAGAAAAGCTTACAAAAGTCAAGAACCCTGAGCAGTTCCAAGAGAAAGCCCCTCTGCAAACAGGAAGGTCCAAAGTACTGACAAAGGGAGGTAGGATCGGGCAGAAGAAAGGCACCTTTCTCTAGCTCCAGTTTGGGAGTTGGCAAGAGACTCTGTTCACCAATGTTCTTATTCAGAAAGTAAATGTATTTAAAATGCTGAGGACTCCACATATATTCTGTTAATAATTTACCAACTGAAACCATTAAAGATGTTGACAAAAGCTTTTCCATTTACTATGGGTATCTTTGGGTGATTTGAAACCACTCATTACCCTTCTAAGCTCCTGGGTTATTTCTGAGTATACCAACTTATCAGCAGCAGAAAGGGCAGCTTGGCCTGGCAGCAGATGAAGTTCTGAATTGAATATCCAACTGCCCTAATTCCATACTCAGGCATTTTGCCACTAATCCATCAAGAGACACTTGGCCCAGGTCTCTATGGGCAAATTATATTTGCCAAGGGATGACATTTATAGTGCAAGTACATGAGAACCTTAATATTCAAAAGTCAACATGTATTTCCAGAAGAACCTCAAGATATGAGTCAAAATCAAACATTCAAAGGAAGAGAAGTAACAGAACCTTCTTATTATCACTTAATTTTATACTTTCTAGAATCTCTTGAGTATAACTAAATTTCTTGAATTGGAAAGAACAAAAAGTATAAGATGAATGAATTCTTTTAACCTATTATTTGTAAAATATAAACCTAGCAATGTAACACAATTTTGAAGTTCTGGTTCCATTTTGCCATGTGTTCAGATGCGTTCAAATAACAAATAATAGAAGACACACTGGCAATAGCTTTAAAAATAAGGGCATTTGTTTGTTTGTTTAATTTAGCTTAAATAACATAGTTACCAAAATGCTAGCATATTTAGTTTTGGTATACAAAGTTATCACATCACCTTCAAAATGAATAGTGTTTACTATTTTTCATAGTACAAAGCTCAGAATTATGGAAGTTGCTGTTGGTTAAGATGACAGCTTAATTATTTCTCTGCTCTGTCCAGCTCATGTTTCACTTGGAGTTCAGTTTTCTTCATGGCCCTGGGTTGGCTGCTAAAGTGTATAGGCCACATGTGTACAACAAGACCCACAGATAACGAGGAATTTGGGGAATATCTAATTGTTGTTGCTCTTTCTCAAGTGAAAAGAAACTTCCAAATTTGGTCAAATGATGCCACAGTCCTAAACATAAATCAATCAGCTGACAAAGTTCACAGAGTCACTATCACCTACTTTACCCTTTGATCAGAAAATGAATTGAGACTAAACACTCCTTGAGACTAAAAATGATATCCAGCTTCCCTTCAAACCCATTGCCACTGTCAGAGGAGAATAAACACAGAAATATGCTGCCAGACAGGGCTACTTTAAGTCATTAATCAATGCAAAGATACTGGTGTGTACCACCAGTGGCTCACACTTAAATGTAGTTAGTTTAGCCCAACTGCAGTGCCAGTCTCAACAAATTAAGTTAATGTTTCTCTTCTTTACAGCTTTGTTTCCTCATGTTACCAGCTAAATACTAGAGGTTGCCACTGATTCTTCCTATTGCTAAAATTAAAAGATGAAGATGATTCTACCATCTCCACTTAATGAAAAAAATCAATTTGATTTCATAAAATAAAATACTAAAATAAAATATTAATGTTTTTCTGGCCAGCAGTAGAGGTAAGAAAGGTTATCATACAATATAGCAAACGATGACTTCACTCTTCATATTACTCATTATCAGAAAAGGTAAACTGAAGCAGAGAGAAACCTGCACTCATCTCCCTTTTTGTTCCAAATAGTAAGTCACATGTAGAAGCAGTGAATCAAGTCATAATATAGCCAGGACCTCCAAACCAGGTCTGTCATCCATGTAGGCTAAAACAACCCATTCAAAGAAAGAAAACTCTAGATTTTATATTTATATTGTTATCCCATCCTTTTTACGATGTAGTCTTTATAGAGCATAAAATACAGTAATATAGTCAGTACATACAAATATAAAAATGTGATAGTGAAAGAGAAAATGAATTGAGAACTTTTTTAAGTATAGATTAATATATAGTTTAAAATTTTGGAGATGCCTGGGAGAGATCATACCCGGAAGTTAATGGCTTTGACTATACCACAGAAATGAAAGGAAAATTACAAGCAGAAGTGGATTCAAATAGATCTGTTATTGGCCCCACACAGATAAATCCAGAACAATCAGGCAATCCAGAACCAGACTGTGGATGCACTTAATGGTCAATAAAGCAGAAATTGCCAACTTGTTTTTATTTGTTGAGCATTTGAAGGTTCCCACTTTGTTTATCAAGAGAACACTTCTAGACTTGTTTTCTCTTTCTCTTCCTCCAAACATCCTTAAGAAGTGTCAGACTTGTCCTATCTAGTTCAACATATGTATGTCTTACTGGTGCAGCCAGGAAACAAGAATAGCTTCGTGGGCTCAAATAACTTGTTTGTACATTCTGTTAACAATCAGGCATCTATGATGTGCTAGACAGGAGGCTACAAAGATCAAGACTCCTGGAGTCCAGTGTCTAAAAGGAGAAACCCTCCAGTCTGAAGAAAAGCAGATAAGAGAGTGGTATGTATACTCACACATTAGTCAGCTACAAGAGAGGACAGACCCAAGCGAATGAAATAGGTATTAGTTCTCAGGAACTCTTGAAAAAGAAAAGAAAAAGCCAACTCCTTTATTCCTTTCCTCAATATGATCAATAGAATGGGGAACTGAGCAACTGAATGGGACAGGCAGTGGGAAAGGGACCTGAGAGAAATGGTGGAAGGATCTGGAAACAATAGTGGAATTGCTGGGTGTAGTACTCTATTTTTATTTATTTATTTATTAAAATAAATTTGTATTTATTAAAAAATAATAAAAATTTGAAAATAATGCTAAGGCCCTGCACCTTCCACCTAAGAAAGAAGATGAGGGGGAGGGGAAGACAAGAGAGGAGACTTTTTCCCTCTTAGGAAGCTTATCTCTGCCTCAGGGACTGAGGGTGTGAGCTGGGTGTGGGCATTGGGCTCAGTGGAATGAAGCTTTCCCCAGGCACTCTGGAGTAGCTGGTCCCCTGTACCTCAGGGCACAGAATCAAAGTGTCCCAAGGCCACTCATTTGTTTCTAAAATGTATTTCCCAGGATCCTTTGCTAAACGCAGAGTGAAAAGTAGTGGAGAAGGTGAAGAATCTAACTTCTTCATCTATGTCAGGCTTATAAAAGTTTAACTTTTGTAACTTTTCTCACCAAATCTGAGAAAGAAAATTTCATCTCAACCTCAAATTCATGCCAATGAGCAGTATTTAGAAACTATATTGTAAAAAAAAGACCAGACTTTGAGCAAAGGGTCTGCCTGTCACCCTCTTTCCTGCTTCCACACTTCTCTTTCAAGAGCTTTATTCAGTCATACCTGGAATCAGGCTTTTTGCCTTTATTCAAAATGTCTTGAGTGATGTCAGAAAAAAGTAGGATATATTGCAGCATAAGGACTTTATAGTCACTTTTTTGCTACTTTCATAAGAAAGATAGTGAGTCTGCTTAATTGTTCCATCCTGAAACATGGAGAGAAGGGAAGGAATGAGAAGTCAGAGGGAAGATTACAATTTTATTAAAAGGTTCCCAAATGTATTTGACCTACACTCCCCTCTCTTCAAAATAAAAAAAAAAAAAAAAAACTCTCAGCATTACCTCTCAAATATACCTCCTTTAATAAAGTAAAACAAAAGGGTTTACCATTTCCCAACTATATCAAAGCTACACTCACTCCACAATCCTCCTCCCCCGCAGTGTCCTTCAGCACCTTCCCCACGATAAGTGGGGAGTAGCAGCTACTCCCCACGATAAGTGGGGAGTAGCAGCTACAATTTTTTGGAAACATCCTGTGAGAAACAAGGAAAATCCATTTTGTAAGAAAAGCAAGCATTTTACCATAAAAATAAAATATTCTCCAAGTTCTGTGTTGCTGTGTTGTCCTCTCTGACAGACAAAACATTTGTAGAGGCAGAAGAGAAAGAAGTTAATTTATATCAGAACTTTTAAATTAGATGTTAAAAAAAAAGAAGAAGAAACAGAAAACAGAGTCATACAAACCAAAAAGAAGGGAAAAGAAAAAATATCTATACAGAAAACTTTTAAATGCTGTTCAAGTTGAACAAAGAAACTGGAATTTGAATTTAATTTGCAAACCATCACATAGAAGTGTCCCTTTCTGAGAAAAGCAGCCAGGGTTTTTCCAGAATCTTCCTTCTCCAACTGGACAAAACATTTATCCTATTCATTCTCTCCAAAGCAATGCTAATTTTTTTTTTTTTTTTTTTTTTTTTTAGCTAAAATAAAGGTGCCAGAGTGATAGTCCAGTGGTTATTCAGGTTCAATCCCTGGTACCATAGCATCTAGTCCTCTGAGACCCATTAAGAGTCATTTCTAAACACAGAGCCAGGAATAAACCCTGAGAATAATCATCTACGGCCTCCAAACAAACAGAAGTTATAATAAAACCAAAAATGGTAAAATTCTAATATGTGATCTCAAGTGACTCGTAATGTAGTACTACCTTATATACAAGAAACTAAATTCTGTATTTTCCTTCTAAATGGAGTCCTGATCTTTTATCCATGTTCCCATCTTGCTCATTGTTGGGTATTATGTATACTAAATATGCCTGCTACCTCACTAAAACAGGCAGGGGTACATGTAGAGAAAAGAATGTGTGAAAGGTTGTCTTGGAAATTTCTTTTGTAATAGAGAGAGCTAAAAGAAGAAAAAGTGTATGTTTTGAGTAATGCAAAGGGAAGAGTTCCATAAGTGTAGCTGTCTGAAGTCATGTTGATTTACAATAGACATGTTAGTTACCGTAGAGACACACACCACTAATTTGTAGCTGAAATTGGTGAGATGGTTACCTGGTTGATTAAAAACATTCTTTAAAAAAAAAAAACTAAAGCAAACATAGATGTGCCGCCCATTTTTGAATGAGTCCATGTAAGAAACTAGTGCTGAGTTCTCTGCAGAAGCTTCAATTCCAGGGTGTCTGCTGAAGGGCCCCAACCTCTACTTAGGTGTCATCTAGAGCATAAAAAGAAGTTTTAAAGATTAAACAAAACTAGGTTGTTTTTCGTTGACCTTTCATTCCTTTCTGTAACTAGTCAGATCATTTGAAACCAAGAAAGAAAGAAACGGCGGTTGGGTGAGCTTGCTTTACTGCCAATATGTTTTCAATTTTACACACTTCCCCAAAGCTCTGTCTTTAAAGTAGTTGGTAAAAAAACAACAAAGAAAGTAATCATTCCAATCTCAGGTTTTATTCAACTATTTGTTTTTCATTGTGAATTCTGGTTTGGTTTTATTTTTGCTTTCGTTTTTTTACCCCTGAAATTAGTGTTCCCTTTTTAAAAGGCTTTCTCCAGTGCTTTGAAACTCGAACTATGATAGAAGTGAAAAGATATCATTTCATAGTGCTAGGCAATTGATTTATTCCTGTTTGTCTCTTGACTGCTGTAGTCAGTGACTTGTAAAGCAAACAGAATGAAACAACTGTTTTGTTTTGTTTTTAATATATGGTAGTGTCCAGAAATGAGAATAGTTGGGGCCAGAACGATAGTGTAGCGGTAGGGCATTAGCCTTGCACGCGGCTGACCCTAGATGGGCCTGGATTTGATCGCTGGTGTCAATATGATTCCCCAAAGCCAGGAGCTATTTCTGAGCGCATAGTCAGGAGCAACCCTAAGTGTGCCCGCCCCCCCCCCCCCAAGAAATGAGAATTGTTGTAATCTAGGAAATCACTTCCTAAATTATCATTTTCTGGGTGGCTGTTTCTCACCACTAAGTCCCCCCAATACTTAGTTCCCGCCATTGACTGCTGGGCTGAATCTCTTCCTCCTCCAGGCAGCAAAATATATTCAGTGTCCCCTTGTTCTTTGTGGCTGATTCGCTGGCAGCCAACTGGGGCTGAGGATTCTGAAGTTCTAGGTAATTTGTGAACTATAAGGAACACATTTTACTTGGTCTTTTATTCAGCTTGTCATTGCTGAAGGCTTATTTGAGAGCTATTGTTATTATAGTATGTTTGGTCCCTGGAGTCCAGTGTCCTCAATCTAGAATAAGATAAGAAAAGAAAACAAATGAAATCCATTCTCATAAGAAAGGCAAATGCACCCAGTCTTCCTTTTACATAATTGCCAAGAAAGTCTCAGCAGAAATAAGCAAGGCAAGCAAAACACAACCTTCTAAAGAGATGTGTTGTGGAGAGCCTGATACACCTGCAACTATTCGGAAAAAGTGCTCAGGCAACAACATGTGACACTTGCTCTGAGAAAACTACCAAAATATTAGGTAAGTTTTCTTAAGATGAAGCGAGGCCAAAGCCATTTGCTAAGGGGCAGACAAAGACTTGAACACAAGACTGAACTGACCCTGTGAGTTTCCAAACAGGGTAAAACCACAGTGAAAAACTAATAGCCTTAATATAATGGAGAAAGAAAAGGTTTCTGAGCATATTACACAGACATACTCAGAGTCATCCTCATTATAATAACACTCAACTATTTTTTGATGCCAATTATATGCCAGGACCAATTGTTCAATGAAATATGATTATCTGCCTTTGCCAAGTGAAGAAACTTTCCTCAGAAAGATTCAATAACTTCATGGAACTTAAATGTAGGTCAATCTGCCTTCAAAGCCACATCTGACTCCTCTCTCTCTCTCTCTCTCTCTCTCTCTCTCTCTCTCTCTCTCTCTCTCTCTCTCTCTCTCTCTGTCTCTCTCTCTCTCCCTCTCTCTCCCTCTTTCTCTCCTCTTCTCATCTCTCTGAGGCTCATGGCTACTTTCCTTGGCATTATTCTTATAGAATGGATTTTCCTCTTTTTTTTAAGTATTTATCATTATTTATAGTAATTTTTAAGCATGGCAATAAATATTGTATATTCTGCCTGGAGCAACCATGCTATGGGTCTATTACTAAACAATTCGAAATAGCTGCATTATCACATCCTTTTCATATCCTAAATGTATTTTTCTACTATCTTATGAATATTTTTGTACCCACAGCATTCATGCTAGTTATTATTTTATACATATTAGTCTGTCTTTTCCCAGTCTTTAAGGTCAAATAAAATCTTTCTCTCAGCTTCTATTTTCTTTTGTTTTTCTGTTTTTATTGGCAATATTCTACTGATTTTTTCCTCAAATTAATCTGGCCAGATCTACACACAAATAATTCAGGTGATTATCCATCCTAACTATACACCAATAGGATATATCTGGTTGATCTTTACACAATTACTCATATTCAGCTTCTTTCTTCCTTCCTTCCTAAAAGTTTCCTCATGGAACAATATTCTGATTTCTTAGTCTCTTTCTTATTTTCCATCTCCTTCATACATGTCTTTGATGTACATTCCATAGAGCGATGGAAAAGCACACAAGTTCTGAGTCAGGTCCCTAAATTCAATCCAGCTCCTTTATTTACTACTTGTATGATCTTGGCATGTTAGTCATCTGAGCTGCATCATTAATATAATAAGGATAATAATAACACCAGCCTCAGACAATGGTTAGGGAGCTAAGTAGAATAATAGATGCTAATAGAATAATATAAATGCTTAAAAGAGTGTTAGTATGCGGAAAGTTCTTGAGAAATATTACATTTTGCTAGTACCAAAGACCTCTTGAATGTTCTTGGAGCCAATTTATCCCCACTTACATAGATTTATTAACGTTTTCCATTATGTCTCTTTTAGCTTGCCTCTCAACACAAAATTGTTTTTGTGTCATTCATGAACTCAGAAACCAAATTTTATTGGTAAAGAATGTTACTGAAACAGGATTTAAAATGACTCTTTATTTTTCTATATGTGAAATATTCTATTTGCCATACCCTTCATTTCTTGTTTTAGGTTATCTCCCCAATGGTAACTAATTTTCTTTCTCCCCACTCAACAAAATTATATCTATATAATTATATCTAATTATATATAGATACATATAAATATATCTATTTATTTTAATATTAATAATTATCTATTGACAAAATCCTTTCTCCCTCTATTCTATGTGCAAGAAAGTGCTCCATGGACCAAACTTTAGGTCTTCTTAAAACAGAGACAAATCAGAGGCCATAACCTCCTGTGTTCGTGCTGGATTTCTCCTTATTTTCGAGTCTCAATTTTCATTTCTTTCTATTCCAGATCTTGTCCAGCTGTTCCTCAGTTCCCTTTATCTGCAGCCTTGACATATGGGTCCAGCCTGCTTTTTGCTTGTTCAGTCTTCTTGTCTTATATCTGTTTAGCATGGTCAGTAAAAGGGAGTGTGGGGGGGAGAGAGCTGTGGGGAGGGGGAGGAAGAAGGACAGGGAGAGGGAGAAGGAGAGAATGAGTTTTTGAGCTTTACACCATTATGAGCTGACTAGAAAGAGAAATGGAGTAAGACATTGGGAATGGGGGTTGGGCACAACCAAATAATTCCTTTCCTCTGTTCAAGGGCCACATTAACACTGAGGCAGGGCTCTGCTCACCCAGTGACCTCTTGCAACAGCAGGAAAATTGCTGACTCAGTCTTCTTTTCAGTTCCAGTTAGGGTTGGGGAGGTGCTCTGCTAGGTGCTGCAAGTGAGAATAAAAACGAACATGTCCTAGATCTCAACAGAGCTAAGGTTCCAGTCAGGAAACACAGGCAAGGGAAAAGAAAGGAAATAATCTGAACAGTGTGTGGTGAGTAAGTGCTAAGAATGAACTAGCAGGAAATATGATCCTGCCAAACAAATTCCTCTAGCTAGGAGATCGACCACTGGTCTTTGAGTTTGGAAAGGTTGAAGAAATAACTGTCTCCACTTTTGACCTTATAGGCGCTCTAAGCCACTAGCAAGATAAAGTAAACAAGACATCGTACCAAACAACAAAGAGTGAAGGGCTGAGAAGGTAAGTCAAAAATTCAGTGTTAGAGCAACAGGAAAGAATGCAGGTGAGTCAGTCAGCTGGGACTAAATAACACCCACTGGGTGATGATAACAAGTATTTATTTTGTTTATTTTAGTTTAGGAGCCTAAAATGTACCAAAGGAAGGTATCAACTGATACTGTGGAACGGTAAAAAAAAAATTTTGGCAAAAGATGGTATTTCTCCATGTCTTCACATGGTGGAAAGAGAAGCAATGGGAAAGGAAGAGAAGGACAGGAGGGAGGAGAGAAAGGGAGAGGTAAAGAAGAAGAGGAAGGGAGGAGAGGGAGGAATGAAAAAGAGGAGAAAAGGGGAGAAAAGAGGAGAGAGGAGAGGATAGAAGAAGGGGGGAGTAAAAAGGAGGGGAGAAAATGAGGGGAGGGGAGGAAGGGAAGGGAAGGGAAGAAGATGGGAGAGAAAGGAGAGGGAGGGAAAGAAGAGGTGGTGTAGAGACAAAGGAGAGAAGAGAGGAGAGGAGACAAGTTGAGAAAGGTTAAATGAGATGAAACAAGACAAGAAGAGTACCCCCCCAAAATCCACTTTAGTAGAAAACAAAAGGCCCCCTAGGGACCACCTACCTGGGGAATCTTTATAAACCAAGCCCACTATGGGGCACAACCCCCATAATCCCATAAGGCAGATGACCTCCCCAATTCCCAGATCACAAATAATACTATACTAGTGAGTGTGGCAAGTACGGGTATTAGGGCCTCAGCATGTGGGAAGCATATATCCGCTCTGGTAAGCGTGGACATTCCCCTGAGCAAATTTGGGAATGCATTGCACATTATGCAGAGAATATAATTTTTAACACCCCCATGGTCTGCTCCATCGGTGACAGGAGTCTTCACATTTACTGCAAGACTCTGCTGCCTTACCAGCAGGCAGACTGGGCTCTAATGTTACCAGGCCTGAATTGCCAATGGGCTGCAGTCCCATATTTCTAGGACAAATCCCTCATTTCCTTTCAGCATGCTCTTTTGAGCAGAAAGGGGGATAGGGGAATTGAACTGCTACAATTTATCTCCTGGTGTTGCAAAAAAGAATATTACTCAAATACTTTCTTACCTAACTGAGAAAAAATTAGTAGTGTAATTTCAATCGATTACAAAACATTTTGAGCAATTGCAAAACCACTTAATGTCTCTTCATTCTTATCTTGGAGAAATGCTCCTTTGGTCAGAGATACTTCTATGCTTTGACTGTAACAAAGAACTGGGGAAGTACATTCTATACAATATTCTATTTATGGGCTTTGATTCTCGGTGTCCTCTGTGGATGTCCTAGAAATGTTTCAGTGTTGCCCAGTTGGGGATAAACAACAAGACACTTATTTCTTTGTGAATAGAGTTGATAAGCCTGTGCCTAGAAAGAATTTCTTTAAAGAAAGTGCTCCTCCTCTTCTCCTTGGTCATTGTAAGCAATATCTATGCACATGGCTCCAAAATGATGCCAAAATTATGGGCCTAGTAAATATGGATGAAGCAAGCAAATGACTAAGGACCTGATGATACAAATGCAGAACATGTCTCCCCTGTTAATGCTATAAAAACTATTTATGATCATTAGTTAAAAAGTGGTTCTCAAATGTTCTATATTAAACACAGTCAAATTTGCAAAAGACCTTTATGAAATTAATCCAACCAGGAGGTGCACAAGTAAAAAATACTTGAACCACTGACATCTAATTGGAAACTGATACCAACCCTGACCACCTCTGATGACTGTTGATGGTAACTACCAAGATAAAATGGGGTACCTGGGGCTGAAGAGAAGTTGATAGATACACCCCATGGTGATTTTAACGGACCTGGGACTTTCCAGCAATTCTGCCTTAAGTCTAGTCCTTTTCCTTTAGTTACATGTTTTTCTATAGCAGAGCACAAGAAACCAGCCTTGCCTCTTCTTGACATTAGCTTTAAATTATAGCCACCAAAGTGTCATCAGACTTGGACAGGAAAATGTCAGATGCTCAGAGGGTTGTGGGCTATATTCATGCACCAGATTTTATTGAAACTCCAAATGCTGCTAGTGTGAAGTTAAAGTTTTTTCCTGAGCTATTTTGGAGGCAAGTTCAAAAGAAGAAAACAATTCACACTCACACTGGAGGAGTCCAAATGCACGAAGGAAAGGGGAAGCTTCAGCCATGTTTGAGGGAACCCAGCTTTCACCAGTAACAACTCCCTGATGGAGTAGATCACATGGGAACCTGGAATCAGTTTTATGCGTCTGGAAAAGAGAATGAGATGCTCTGACTAGTCAGGTAATTACAAGCATTGCCATGTAAAAAAAGAAAAAAGAAAAGAAATCAACATTGTACCATTTTCTCTTGCAAAGATAAAAACAAACTATTTGGCATGGTGTGAGATTATAGAATTTTCTATTGTTTGAATTCCTGTTTATTTGGTTTGGAGAACACGCCAGGCTATACACAGGGGTTACTCTGAGCTGGTAATGATCTGGGGAATAAATGTGATACCAGGGATTATTTCCAGGCCAGGCCACTGGAAAGGAAAGAAAAGAAAAGGGAAGGGAAGGGAAGGAAGAGAAAGAAGAAAGAAAGAAAAAGAAAGAGAGAAAGAGGAAAAGAAGAAAGAAATGAGGGATAGAGGGAGGGAGGAGAAAGAAGGGAAGGAAGGAGGGAAGGGAAGGGGAAAAGAGAAAAGGGAAAGAAAAACCTATACCAAGTGTAGGTGTTATAGAGCCCACAAGAAACTGTGATTTTGTTGTTTGTTTGGACCCATATCTGGTCATGCTGGGCTTATTCCCAGGTCTGAGCTCTGTGCTCAGGAGTAACCCCTGGTGGTACTCAAGGGACAATAAATAGTGTGGGAATTAAACTGGGATCAGTGGTGAGGAAGCAAGTGCCCTCTCTCCAGCCTTAAATGGAATTGTTTTCAGTAGCTTTTGAAACACACTTTTATACTTGATGCACTTATCTTTACTTGTGACTTAAATAACCTTACTCTTTGGATATCATTCAATGTCAGAGGAAGAAGGAATCAAGTACAGAAATTACTAAAAAGAAAAACATTGGGCAGAGGGTGGGGACGAGCTATACCCACTGGTGTTGTTCCTGGCTCAATGACCATACAGTGGTAGGAATGAGAACCAGGGTCACACATGCAAAGCATGTGCCCCAACCCTTTGAGCCATCTTCTGACTTAATAAAGAATATGAACACATGTGATCTTTTTATAATAATCTATCCTGCTCTAACAGAAAAGTTATTTAATTTTTGATCTTTCTTTTTCTGCTTCACCAATCCAATTCCTGTGTTGTCTCTACAATAACCATACAACCATATGCAACTCTCCAGTTGCCTCATCACTCAACCCTAACTACTGGAAATTGAAAAAAAAATTCACATCAGGGATGAAAGGGAAGGGTTTGGGGTTTTTTTTTTTAATGTGGCAACAGAAAATAAAAGTTATTATTCAGTGTGCCGGTCTTCAGATTTTCCAGGGGAGGAATATTTTTCTTTCCTTCAGCAAGTCTTTATATTTTAAAATACACATTGTTTGAAACAAATGGTATTTATGCTCTAGGGTATGTTGAAGTACAGCCAACAGTGCTCAGGAGCTGCTCCTGGCTTGATTATGGGACTATTCAGAGCCAGGGAGTCAAGTCCTGGCCTTTGGCATCCAGTGTTCAGTCCATTAAGCTATCTTTCTGATTCCTCTTTTATTTATTCATTATGGGATTTTTTTCAGAAGCAATAGTATGTACACAGCAAAGTCTTCAGATAATTCATTGGACTCTAATAGCCTGAACACATCTCCGGGATGACTACTTCCATATGTGCCAGACTTTAGAATTACTTACACTAAGAGGAATTGGATGCACATTCTAGGCTCCTGTGCTAGTGCAGCATCCAACCACACTAGAACCAGCAGTCCACATGCTCCCATTTCTCGCTGCAAGGTGCCCTCCAGAGAAATAACATTTTTCACTTTTCCTTTATGCTCACCTTGGGAATGCTTGCTTGCGTATGTCTTAGTCATCTGGAAACCTGAGATCTCTTCAGGTAGATGATGAAAAGCAGCACGCCTTTATTCTATGTTCTAGGGACAAGAAGATCAGTGAAATCAAAGGACCAGGCCTGTGGTGCTTAGCCCTCCATCCTGGAAGTCTGCATAAGGCAGCAAGATTTGTGGAGGAAATCTCTTAATTCTAACAATAAGGGCTGCTTTGAGTTAATTGTGTTCAGGAAGCAGAATTTTAGTGATTCATGTTTAAATGAAACCATTATTTCCTAGACCCTGCCAAAAAACTTACCACAACTCATTCATGTGATTTTATTACAAATTAAGATTCCCATAATTTTGCAAGAGAGATGTACATTTCAAAGTCTCTTGGGAAGGGAAGATATATTGGTGCATCAGGGCAATGAATTTCTCTGAAAAGCATCACAGAGAAGAGGTCCTTGTTAGGAGGTTACTGAGCAGGGAACCGAAGCACCTTCATTCCCAGGGTCTAGAGGAAATGGAAGCAGGGCTCCAGGTGCCAGGAATTTGGTCTAGCCTCAGTGGACTTACTAAAAAGTCTGAGAGAGAGGATGGTTAATAAAAGCTTAGGGTATCCATATTGAATTTATAAATGGGTCATTCTGTTGCAAAGCCTCGACTTAACAACATTTAGCAACAAATTGCACTGCATCTATCATTGCTTCTGAATTCTCCTTTCAAAAAAGAGGTATTCTCTCTTCCCTTCGTCTAATAGAAACTTCCAGAACTCTGTGGGTTCTGGGAATCAGATAATAGAGAATGGGAATCAGAGGGTAAGAGAGGTATAACCTCTTTGCCAGTAAGCCCAGAGCACAGATGCTAGAATCCCAGGCCCAAAAAAGGGACTGAATGAAATTTAAAAAAAAAATAATCCCCCTGATTTTATGTAAATATGTACCTAAAATATTATTGTCAACAATATGTAAGCTACTATGATCAAAATAAAAATCATACTAAAATAATAATCTGCCCTGCCTCCACCTTTCACCTTCTTAATTATTCTTCCATAAAATCAAAATTTGCTGCTAACATGCTTCATTTTCCTTAACTTAATGAGAGCTCCAGGCCAGGTCAGAGACAGTACATCACTATTGAGAGCAGTTTCCATTATAGAGTCTCTTGACTTTATACTTCAGCTGTGCGTGTTCCACATTATTGATTGTGTCCACAATAGCATGGCAAGAAGAAGTGAAGGCAACAATAAGGTACTAAATTAATCCTGTGTTAATAGGCAAAACTTAGAAATCATTTCTGGAGGCCTGAGCAATAGATTTCCCTTGCACACGGCCAACCTGAGTTCAATTCTCAGCATCCCATATGGTTCCCCAAGCCTGCCAGGAGTAATTTCTGAGTGCAGAGCCAGAAGTAACCCCTGACTTCTTCTGGACTTGGTCCAAAACCAAAACAAAAAAATATCATTTCTGAACATCTACATCCCTCAATTTCAACACCAAACTCATAGAGGTGACACTTGAGCAGGCAGGACAAAAGCCTGTACAGAAAAATGCTCACCAGTTATCCAGTTATCCTGAAATGTCACCTCTCTATGAACCTGTTTCCTTATTTAGAAAAGCAAAGCACTCATAAAACCCTTCTATTTTTTAATTTAAGATTTTCCATGCTCACATTCCTATTGATGAATGTGGATAAAACTTCAACCTCTAATTCAACAGTGCTATGAATTACTACCAAGAATGACACATAATCCAAATATGACCACAACCAACTTTTTTCTTTTGCAATTAGTTTTTAAACTAATAATCCTAAAATTTAGTGGTAAATTTTTCTCAGTATTTCATATATACTTGCATATACATATGTATGTATTGGGAGAGAGAGAGATCTGGTAGTCTTATTCTGGTAAAAAGAAATCTGTACATGTTTTCCTATGTATAAAATACTGAGTTTCCCAGGAGTTGAAGGAATCCTGAAATTTTAGAAAGATTTTTATCTTTGCCCAAACTCTAAAATTCATGATTAAAATTGTGAACTTACTTTTTCTCACAATACATCATAGTAACTGGTTCCATTTATATAAAGAAATGGTTTTAAATTGTTTCCATTTGTTAATACTATCAACTTAAAATCTTGTCAGCTTTAATATTATTTTAATTTAAATACTAAGCTGAATTTACTTGGGGAGGGAAAAGAAGGGAGGAAGGAAGGAAGGAAGGAAGGAAGGAAGGAAGGAAGGAAGGAAGGAAGGAAGGAAGGAAGGAAGGAAGGAAGGAAGGAAGGAAGGAAGGAAGGAAGGAAGGAAGGAAGGAAGGAAGGAAGGAAGGAAGGAAGGAAGGAAGGAAGGAAGGAAGGAAGGAAGGAAGGAAGGAAGGAAGGAAGGAAGGAAAATTTCCATTCTGGCAAGTGCAAAGTATTTGTTACTGGGATGTTGCCCTGACCCTGCATGAGTGACACACCCAGACAGCAAATGAAACAGCAATGTTAGGGAGGGGGGCAATGACTTAAATATGGGGTGGTTATAGTAAAGAGGACAGTAGGGGGAGTATTAGATGCAAAACTGTGAAAGTATTAGTCAATGCAGAGAACTTGAAATGTTGGGCTAGATATAAAAATTCCATGCCCTTAACAATGCATGGGAAGTCTTCCTGGAACTGAATGGAATTTTCAGTGAATAAATACATGTATTTTGGTTCACCCACTAGGGGAACAGAAAACACTCAATACAGAGCTCTCTTATTTTGTGCTCTGTTTGTGGAGGTCTGCCACCCCCAAACAAGACTATCCAGACCCCTAGACCCTCTCCCACACTCCCAATCTTATTGGACAGGATGCTTAGCAACCCTTTGGTATGGATCAGTCGAAAGGAACCTGACAAGGACACAGAGACAAAGTGGTCTCCATAAAAGAGGACCAACTTCTTTCTCTGGGCAGAGAAAATAACAAAAAGAGAGATTAAGCCATTCAGATCTGGAGGAAAAACATCCTACTCAAAAACAGATACCTTCTTTGGGGGCTTAGCAAGGAGGCCAGCCAATCTCTACACTGGGCCTCTGTGTGGTATTCCTGGAATGACATAGGGACTAGCTATACAGCCTGATATGATGGTGCTCAGGCTCAGTAGTGCCAGGAGCCAGGGACACCCTAGCAGTGTAGGGGGCAGGATGCGGTCATGTGCTGCCAGGGATGAAGTTTAGGTGGTAGCACATATGCAGGCCAGCTTCCAGTCCTTGGAGACATCTCCCTGGCCACAACCTGGCTTCTTAAGATTATAGCCTGCACCATCTTTCACCGTTTTAGGAAAGCATTTTGCTATGAAGCAGCAGTTTAGTTTTGAAAGCCTGAGAACAGTGGCCCACTTACCTCTAGTACCTTAATATGCAGAAACTTACCACAAACTTGAAGTTTCTATGGGATATTATTGTGAAGTGGTTCACATCCCAAAATCATCCCTTTTCAACTGCTCCTCCAAGGCTTAAAAATAGCACTTAAATCTCAGAGTGATTCAACTGGCTTAAAATAATTCACAAACATCTTCCTGAAAGGAAGAAGGGAAAAGATAGGGGGTGGAATGCAAATCAGCTAACAGGTTTTATCAACACTGAGAGAGGTGAATAGATTGGAACTAACAGATGGATTGAGTCTGGAGTCAGCTCCAGAGTGATTTCATCTTGATCAGATTACAGAAGCCGGCTGTTAGATTTTTCAGAGTGGGAAGCTTAACAAGACTAAGAAAAGACTGGTCTATGGACAATAACTAAGTAGAAGATCGGAGAGCCAATGATGGAAGGATAAAATTCCTCTTATCTCCATTAAGTTACATCCATGTGGAATTAACAATCAATAGGCTTTTTATGCCTGTATGGAAACAATTGATTTTCCCAAGGAAAGATACTACCTAAAGATGGGCACCAGCTAGGTTCTTGAAGGGAAAACACAGGCAAGGGATTGTTGCCAAACCCAGAGACACTACAATTAAAAAAAAAAGTCTTCTTTTATTTTAAAGGTGTATTCTGTAAGCTTATAAATTGATTCATTAATTCACCCAGAAATTTATTTTGCCCCCATCACCCATCAGGCACTATGCCAAGCCCTGAGGATACAAGAGTAAATAAATAATATAATTGATCACAATAATAGCTTCCATTATTGGGTGCCTAATATGTGCCAGGAACTACTTCCATTATGCAATGGAATGCCCACAGTGAACCTCTAAATGAAGCAACTGCTCCCACTTGGCCAATGAAAAACTAAGTTGAAGCAATGGAGGTGCTGGAAGATTCAATATAACTGGGAAAACTCTCAAGGAACTCCAGTGCAGGAGAGAGATAAGCCCACTTTAGATGTTTATAATGGTCTCTGGTAAATGCTAAAACAGTAAATCTAAAAAAAATTTTTTTAAGTAGGTAGAGTTCTTTATTCAGCACAAAAGAGTAATGGATTAGAGAAGTGTGTGTGTGTGTGTGTGTGTGTGTGTCAGTGCACACAATGAGAAAAAAGTAGTCCTGAAAGAGAAAGAGGAGTCATAAAGCTGCCTTCCAAATCCTTGCCTCTACCTTTCTGCACAAAGAAGAATATGACTAAGAGAGAACAGCACAGCTCATGATCATTCTGAAATGACATGAGAAGCTCTGCCAAGACACTTTTTATCAACCTAGGAAAGGGAGCATTTATCATGACAGATTAATTGCTTACTTTGAGTTAGATATTGTTCCATCCATCTATGTACCCTATGTGGCTATATGGTAATGACATGTTTTTAAACAAACAATCTGAAGCTTGTATGTCCAAATAAGCCTGCCCAACAAGTTAGTCATCTTAAGTTTACATGCTGATCTCAGCTCCCTCCCACACTTCTGCTTAAACTTTCTCTCCTCTCTCTCTCTCTCTCTCTCTCTCTCTCTCTCTCTCTCTCTCTCTCTCTCTCTCTCTCTCTCTCCTTCACAGCATGTAATTCATTCTACTGAATCTCTTAATGGTGACAAATCATCAAAGTATGATATTTTGGTTTTGTTTTAAGTCAAAAACCATTTTGAGCTAAATCCATGATGAATGATTAAATTGTGCAAAAATAATTGAAAACGCCAAGTAGATGCAAACCACTAAGCTAAGTGTTCTTATAAATCATCTCACCTAATTTAATTCTCACCCCAAGCCTATAAGAGAGCTATTAGTGTCCCCATTTACTATTCCTATAACAATCCTTCAATTAGTACATTTCACTGAAGAAAATTTGGAAAATCTGGGAAAGTAGAAAGAAGAAACCAAAACTCAGAACCTCATAATTAGACTCCAACCACTATTGATATCACTAGGTTTTTAGCTCTAGTCATCTATGAATGAGGAAAAATATGCGTTCCCTCCTCCCAAATCTAATCATGTGCATAATTTGATTATTCCTACTTACTGTCATGTTCTGAAACAATTCTCCTATACCCCTAATTTTCTTCCTAAAAATCCTCTCTTCTTTATTGGCCCCCCTTTGCTATGACTAAGTCACAATCAACTCAAAGAATTTCAATATTTTAATGCTCTGACTATCTTTCTTCTTAAACAGTCTTGGTAAATTTTCTCTCATCGCTTTCTCTCCGAATAATTTCCTCGAAGTCAAATTGCTGGTTTTAAGACATTCATAATCTTTCGAGGCAGTTATAACTTTCCCAAGCTTTTCGATGAGAAAACTCAAAACTCAAAAGAGATATTACTTTCTAGGTCATAAATTCAGTTCAGCGGAGCAGAGGTTGGATTTGACCCAAACTTGGGACTCTAAAGCTTGGGATTTTATTTTACCACTCGAAGAAACTAATTTGGACAAAATATGAAAAATCTCACTAAAAAAATATCTCTCATAGGTCCAACAAAACCATTCTTAAAATAATTTTTTTAAGAGAAATAAAACAAAGAATGCTTTGGCTTGTATTGTTTCCCTAGTAATTAAAGACCAAGTTTATTTTGACTTAAGGCTTTATAGTCATTTCTAAAGCCCCATCTTAACCTCATTGCAATCTTACAAGATAGCCGTTGTGTCCAGTATGAATTTGTAATACCATTCACATTCTAATCTAAGCCCTGGAATTGGAATTTGGCTAAAACTGCCAGAAGCATCATCTCTCTGGCATTTAGACAACCTACTTGGGACTAACTTGGTTACAATTCAGCAAGCCATAGCCAGGTGCTGAGTCCACACCCAAGTTTTTAGAATACCAAATGACTAATAGATAACCAGTCTTCAGTAAGTCTGGCTGCATTCTGATAACAAGGGGGAAAAAAAATTTTTTTTCCTCCCAAAGTACTACTTGTTTGTATAAACCATACACCCGGCCCTGTTCTGGGACTGATGAGTAGAATGAGCAATACAAAGTTACAACGAGCAGCACACTTGACCCCTGAAGTGTCTTCAAAATGGGTCAGAGAAGCCCAGGACTTGCTGGGTGGAGGTGCAAGGAAAGGTGAGGGGGCAGTGTGTTGAAAATGTCCTTAGATAGCTATATCTACACTTTCAAACTCATTCTTAATTCTTTGGCCACAGGCACCTTTTCTCTTGGGGGAGGTGGGAGATGGCCCAGAAGATTTTAAAGGAAGGGAAAAAAACGAGGATTTTAATGAATAAGAGGATGGTTTAACGGAAAGTCAGAAGAAGTTGAGTTTAGGAGTTCTGACAGACACGCTCCTCCAAGTTTTGTAAGGGCTCATCTTCTTCGGATCTTGACTGGTTGGCCCCAGTGCTCTCTGTCTCATTTCATCAGATCACCAACAAACAAGCCTGATCACTAACCTCAACCTGAGTGAATCACTGAGGTTTCAAATGTACTTGACCTATAGGAACTCTGTGTCCTCGCCAAACCCATCATCACCCACCCTCTCCCCACACCCAATCTTTCTCTAATTTAAGGTAGCTACATGTTCAAACTATTTGAGATTCTACCCTTTTCCCTAATGCAGCATCCAGGCATTTCCCTTTGCCTCCAAACCTCTATCTCCATTTTCCTTTTACTGATCTTCCTCTTCCACTCTAGGACTCCAGATCCTAGACTAAAATCTTGCCTGGGACTTCTCTAGAATTCAGGTTTCTATTTCTGTCCCTCAGCAATACTTTCTCCAAGCCATAATTAGAAGCATTCTTCAAAATCACAAATCAAGTCAGTGGAATCTTAAAAATTTCTTGTAACACTGTCACAGAGGTTACAGTTCCGTATCCCAATACCCACCTTTTCTGCCTATCTCCTCTGTCCCGGAGCCTTGTTGAATTTTTCCCAATTTAAAAAAATTAATAAATAAATAAACAAACAAATAAATGAAATTAAAAAACCACCTATTCCTGGGCCGAGGCTTCTAAGTGATGCTCAGGCCACTCAGGAGATCCTTCAGCCAACTGGCCAGGCAGCTCAGAGCTAAGAGTGGTGGATGTAGTGAGGCCCTGTGGTATAATTCTGGGAATTAGCAGGGCCACCCCTGCAGTGCTTAAAGGTCCTCCTAGGGTCCTCATCACAAATGTCTGATACTCAGGAGATGATTTAGTGTCAAGGATCTAACCCCATGGGGCATACAGGAGAGAAACCCTAAATCCTGTGTGAAATTCCTGGCCATTAAATTCCTTTTGTCTGAGAAATTGATCGACAATTCCAGAATTTAAGTATATAAGACAGTTGCCCAAATCATATTTGCCCCTCTGGAGTCACAACCCACAGTTTAAGTAGCAGGACTCTAACCCGTGTATGCTCCTGACTCGCCACTCTGGCTTCTTGATTGTTTCTCCCAAGTGGAATTTTCTTTTAGACATGAAACTGTCTATTCTCACTGCCTCAAATACTCTCTCTTTCCCACTTTCTTTATTTTTACCAGCCAGAACTCAAATTAAATAATATTTTTTGATGTTCCATTCAAAGGTTGCCTGTTTGAAGGTTGGAGAGATAGCTTCAACAGGCTCAGCACAATGCATGAAAAAGATTCTATGTTCCAATCCCCCTAGGACCACAGCACAGCACTAAGCCAGGAGTAGCCCCTATTGACTATCAGGTATGGCCCTCAAACTCACCACCCCCAAATCCCCCCCATTTTGTTTTCTCCAGAAGTTATCCCCCACTTATCTTTACTCATGATTTTTTTGTTCTGTCTCCATCACTAAAAATCTAGGCACTTCTAAAATAAGACTGTCTAATTTAGGCTCTACCAGAGATGAAAAGCTATATTCACTTAGAGTAGACTCTCAAAAATCTAATATGACAATAACATAAACAAAGGCAGAGAGAGGGTGGGTACAATTCATTCTTTGTCATAACCTAAAGAGCTCCTCAGGGGCCAGAGCAGTGGTGCAAGTGGTAGAGCGTTTGCCTTGCTCATGCTAACCTAGGACTGACTGTGGTTCGATCCCCAGCATCCCATATGGTCCCCCAAGCCAGGAACAATTTCTGAGCACATAGCCCAGAGTAACTTCTGAGTGTCACCGGGTGTGACCAAAAACAAAAACCCTAAAGGACTCCTCAAAATCCTCAAAAGAACAACTCACTGAAGCTTTTTAGATTCAGTTGTTAATAACTTAGTCTAAATTGAAAAACTTTTAATAGTTTCCATAATTCTTGAGTTATTTGTATATTAATGTAATGGTAGCCTAAAAGAATTGATAAAACCTCTAAAGTTCATGTCTTGTAACTAGCAAGCAGGCGAAGAGAGAATCTGGTCCGTACTTTGTTTAGTTGACTCCTATTGTCCTCCTGGATTTTAAGCCAAATTCTCTTTGACACAGAATTCTGAAAAGAGGGCCAGAAAGATAATACAGCAGGTAGAGCATTTGCCTTGTACAAAGCTGGCCTCGGTTTGATCCCTGGCATCCCATATGATCCCTTGAATCTACCAAGATTGAACCCTGAGCACAAAAACAGGAGTAAGTTCTGAGCACCACTGAACATGGCTCAAGAAAGCAAAAAAAAAAAAAAAAGAAAGAAAGAAAAAGAAAGAAAGAAGAGAAAGAAAGAAAGAAAGAAAGAAAGAAAGAAAGAAAGAAAGAAAGAAAGAAAGAAAGAAAGAAAGAAAGAAAGAATAAGAAAGAAAGAAAGAAAGAAAGAAAGAAAGAAAGAAAGAAAGAAAGAAAGAAAGAAAGAAATTCTGGGGGCTGGAGAGACAAGCACAGCAGGAGGCATTTTCCCTTGCATGCAGCTGACACAGGACGGATGGTGGTTCGAATCCTAGCATCCCATATGGTCCTGAGCCTGCCTAGGAGCAATTTCTGAGAGCAAAGCCAAGAGTAACCCTGAACGCCACCGGCTGTGCCTAAAAGCCAAAAAATGAAAACAAAGAAAGGAAGGAAGGAGGGAAGGAAGGAGGAAGGAAGGAAGGAAGAAGGAAGGAAGGAAGGAAGGAAGAAAGAAGAAAGAAAGAAAGAAAGAAAGAAGAAAGAAAGAAGAAAGAAAGAAGGAAGGAAGGAAGAGAGAGAAAGAAAGAAAGAAAGAAAGAAAGAAAGAAAGAAAGAAAGAAAAGAAAGAAAGAAAAAGAAAGAAAGAAGGAAGGAAGGAAGAAGGAAGGAAGGAAGGAAGGAAGGAAGGAAGGAAAGAAAGAAAGGAAAGAAAGAAAGAAAGAAAAGAAGAAAAAGAAAGAAAAGAAAGAAAGAAAGAAAGAAAGAAAGAAAGAAAGAAAGAAAGAAAGAAAGAAAGAAAGAAAGAAAGACAGAGAGAGAGAGAAAGAAACAAAGAAAGACAGAGAGAGACAGAGAGAGAGAGAAAGAAAGAGAGAGAGAAATCAAAGAAAGAAAGAAAGAAAGAAAGAAAGAAAGAAAGAAGAAAGAAAGAAAAAGAAAGAAAGAAGAAAGAAACAAAGAAAGAAAGCAGGAAGGAAGGAGGAAAGGAAGGAAGGAAGCAAGGAAGGAAGCAAGAAAGACAGAAAGAAAGAAAGAAAGAAAGAAAGAAAGAAAGAAAGAAAGAAAGAAAGAAAGAAAGAAAGAAGAAAGAAAGAAAGAAAGAAAGAAAGAAAGAAAGAGAGAGAAAGAAAAGAGAGAAAGAAAGAGAGAGAAAGAAAGAAAGAAAGAAAGAAAAAAAGAAAAAGAAAGAAAGAAAGAATCAAACAAAGAAAGAAAGAAAGAAAGAAAGAAAGAAAGAAAGAAAGAAAGAAAGAAAGAAAGAAAATTCTGAATTTGAAAATATATTCTCAAGAATTGTCTCATAATACACATATAATGATGTGTATATAATGTATAATATAATACATATTACATATAAATGTGTATATACTAATAAATATAACTGATGATATTCAGATTGCTCATCATGTTACCTGAAAAAAAAGCATGTATTTGCACCCTCCCACTGTGTGCACTCTCATCACACAAAAGGACACTGACATGGAACAGCGTGAAGCATCAATGAATTTGCTGCGTGAATAATGCTATCTGTAACATACAATGTTCAAGCGCTAAAGTGGGTCAAACTAGGGAAACTTCCATATCTTTGAACTCTTTTGGGAATGCAATGCTGTCCCCACACCCCTCTTCCCTAAGAATTTCAGAACAGTTGAAGAGGAATGGGAAGCGAAACGAAGCAACATATGAATCCTTGCTCTTGTGTGGCAAGTTTCAAACAGCCCTGCAATGTAAGGCTACAATGTCACATTGATGGGGACACATTCTTGAGGCTACAACAGTGCTTCTAGGTTGTCTGCTCCAACTGAAAAAGGAGTTTGCATACATGCTTTAGGAATGAGTGTTGGGATTTGGTTACATAGTTTGTCCAAGCCAATGGTAGCAAGTCCACAGTCTTGCAAGGATCTCAATGGCAAGCCCCCACCCCTTGCCCTCTAGAAACATTAGAGTGCGGGCATTCTCTAAGTTACTCTCTTGATGCCAAGTTGAATTTTTTTTTCCGCATGAATTTCAATGCATGTCCCTTAGGAGGCACAACTCCTTTCTCCTCACATCACTTTAGTTAAATGGTATCCAAAACAGCTAAAAGGAAAAATGGGTGCTAGAGAAGTAAAGTAGAGAGAGGTTTGGCGCAGGAATAATGAAGTGCCTCTGATGTTCCCCCAGTTACTCTTAGGGAATGAAGATTCACTTTTCCATAAATCTTGCATAAAAATATTAGCAACAGGAGGACTCAGCTTTCTCAGTGTCTCCCCCGCCTCTCTCCCAGGTCATTTTGTTACTCTGAGAAAAAGGATTTTCTCTGGCCATGTCTACAGCAGATGTTGCTTTATTGTTTGCTAACATTACACTTACAAAACAGTCTGCGGAGCCTGACTTCTGTCAACACAGTCTATGGGTTACTGCACAAGCTGGGAGATTTTTTCCCAGCGCTAGTCAATGACTCCCTTTAGGCAAATTGCTTCATGTCTTCAGTTTCCACATGCAGAACTCAGAATCCATGACAGAACAGAGAGCTGACTTCTTTGGAGGAAAGGCCACAGTCCTTGTTTCTTAAACTTTCTCCTCGCTGCCTTCAAGTTTTCTGACTATGGAGGAGAGAAAGAACCAGTGCTTAGGAAGTAAAGCACTTTCTAGACCTTTGTTTATAAAGCATGTCCAAATCACAAAGTTTCCTCCCAAAATGTTGTCCTTTCTAAAGTTGGCGTGTGTACTTAAAACCAAATGATCAAGGTATAATTTGGAGACAGATATATTATGCATTCATCTTACAATATGAATGTAATTGATGGTTCTATAAGAACCATGTTTAGCAGCAAAGCAAAATGAATTGTGTGTATTCTTCACTTTAAATCCAAGAGAACTTCAGGAAGGCCCTCTTCAAGCATAATCCAGGACAGAGAATACATAGCGGAGCAAAATCCCTAATAAGGCCTGAACTATTGTTCCTTTTTGGATGTGATGATGAACACAGAGGGAACAGGGACTTATAATAACCATATCATACTGTCCCAGTAAGAAAGGACTAAATCAAAAGTCAAGCCTGTCCTGAACCAAAGATGGACACTGTTGCAATTGCCAAAGACACCACGAAGACTAATTCTTTACATGGCTCTAAAATGAAGAATTGGCTTTCACATCTAAAGCAATGACTAAAGAAGTAGTATTTTGAAGGAAGTAGTGTGTCTTGGTTGAAGAATTCTGCTTTTGTCATCCTGAGCTACTTCTAAGTGCCTTATGTCACCATTGTTTACGGCATCTGTCATACTTCCAAGTTATTGAAAATCTATCACTCAGATCATTTACATCTTAAAAGTATTACTGTAGTTAAAAGTTCATATCCGGGGCGGAAAAAAAAAAGTTCGTATCCAAGGCCGGAGAGATAGCATGGAGGTAGGGCATTTGCTTTGCATGTAAAAGGACAGTGGTTCGAATCCAGGCATCCCAAATGGTCCCCCAAGCTTGCCAGGAGCAATTTCTTAGTGTAGAGCCAGGAGTAACCCCTCAGTGTTGCCAAGTGTGACACAAAAACAAACAAGCAAACAAATAAATAAAAATTAAAAAAAAATTTTTTAAAAGTTCAATCCAGCAAAAATATCTTTTTTTAGAGAGACTGTTGACTCCACTTTTTTTTTTCTCTTTGAACCTTTTCCAAGGTCACCTTAATTTCTATTTCTGGTTTTATGTTTATTAGATTCTGCACTTCCTCCAGAGGATAAATGAAGTGGAGGGGGAGGGAGTAAAAGTATATGATAGAGGGTTAGGAAGAAAGACAAATTCTAAGTGTAATTCTAAGCTTTACCCACCACCAGCCCCCCACCACCCTCCACCCACCTCCATTCCAACCTAACCTCTTTTTCACTCAGAGTTAGATTTATGCGGTCAGAGCTTTTCTCTGAGGCTTTAAAATTCTTCCTTCTAGGATCATTTATATTAGCCAGAAACATCTTCCCCAACCAAACTGCCTTAGAAGAATCAGGGAGAAGGAGGGGAGAACCTTAGGCCTGGGGAGACTGGTAGACAGCACTTGATTTGAAAGAAATGTAATCAGCACTTACTGTTCTATAAATGTATCATACAAACTAAATACCAAAATTTCCATATCTTTGTTTCACTCCACAATTACAATCTCTGAGAGAGAATTATTAATATAAAAACTTGAGGCTTTAATAGTACTTTGACTCAAGTGAATGGGTTTGGCGAGAGATGAGAGGCAAATATTTGAGATGTATCTTGGATGCTTGGGACATACTTGTAACTAAAAAAGTTCTTTGTTTATCTGCAATTTAAATTTAACTGAAGACTCTATATTTTTATTTGCTAAATCTGGAGACTCTAAAGAGTCATTCAATTTGGAAATTACAAGGTCACTGCAATCTTTGAAAAGATCAGTTTCCAAGAGAGTCACAGGCAAGTTAGATCACTAGAGGATAAGGTGTGATTACTAGGATAGAGAGACAAGTATAGACTTCTCCCAGAAATTAGATACTGGAAAGAAAGGGAAATATGTTGCTATTTTGTTTTTCTTATTGTTGGTTTTTAAGCAGGCTTTTTGGATAGGCCTGAAAGAATGACAATGTTCTATTAAATAAAATAATCCATTTTCTAAAACTAGATATAATCACTTCAGTAGAGTGAGTTGGAGAATCTGTCGAGAAATGACTGCCATTTTACCTTCTCAAATTATGAACACAAATCTGTTGTATCAGTTTTGATTTTCTGTTTGAATACAAATTCTGTGTGGTCTAATTAATTTAGTTTTACCTATTTCAAGACAAAGCAGAAAATATTTGTTTACCTTGTTTAAAATGTTAAAGAAATAACAGACTGTCAAACAACATGGAAAAGATAACAATCTGGGAGTTGTCTGCAACATACACACATAATCCCCACAAAGTAGTTGTGTCCAGAATGTATAAAGAATGATTTATTAAAGCAGAAACAGAATAACAAATTGGACATCAAAGCAAAGGAAAGACATTTAAGTAAAGCATAAATATAGGATACAAAACAATGGCAAGGGGAATAATAACATCAAATCCTCTACAAGATACTGTTTCACACCCACTGAATTGGCATGATTTAAAAGTCAAACTATTCCAATGGTTGCAGATATGAAGCTATGGTGAACCACTAGCCACTGTTGGTGGGAGTGTAAACACGTTTGGAAAATTGTTTGGCATTATTATCCAGGAAGGTGGATGAAGCTTCTCTACTGACCAGCTATTTTATTTGTTACGCTCCTAGAGAAAAATTGCTTGTGAATACCAAGTGACATTCAAGAATGTTCCCAAAAGCCTGGAACAACTTCATTTTCAGTCAGAGAGGAATATATAATTTGTGGCATGTTTATGTAACTGAATATTCTACAATAGAAAAATGATAAGCTATATGCATATGAATGAAATTCTGAACAAATAAGAAAATCATGAAAGATAAGATCATCTTTTCATGTAGTTACAAAACTTGTAAAACTAAGCATTTTGCAAGGGATATATATTAGTATTTTCACGAGTGTGTGTATTTTATTTATAGTGTTTCCATATATACCAATATATCTCATTAAACATGCATTTCAATATATTATCATACATATTTGTAGTTTACCTTTATAAAAATATATATACAAACTATAAGGAAAAGGGTGAAATGATCAACAAATGGGTTTAAAAATGGCTGGCATTGAAGTAAAAAACTAATTATGACATCAAAAAGATTAGTGAGATTTAATTTTTCTTAAACGAGGTGGTAAATGCATGTGTACAATTTTTGCTGCCATCATTTATATTATGTTTATTTTATATGTATATGTATTTCATCATTTTCTAAGAAAAATGGATGCAAATCCTCATTATCAAATAGCTTTTGCAGAAACTGAACTTATTAGGCTGAGGATTATGATGCGCAACACACACCAGTTAACCCTCTTCTGTCAACACCTGGTGACAGATGTGCCAAGCCGGCACTGGGTTTAGAGCATTCTGAACAGCATCCACATTCCACATAGCTGTGAAGTTGTTGCATCAATACTAATCGCTGGTCTTACAGCTCTGCTTTGTGTTACGATTGAGCCTTTTCGAAACCACCCCGCCCAGAATGTTACACGGAGTCTCCAAAACATGTTTTTCTAGTGCTCAGAGAGCCAAACATTATTTGGCACAATGACAAATGATCCAGTAAACACAGCGCCCGAAATATTCTATGAATTTAAAGACTCAGGGACAGAATTGCAAAAGGGTGCCGTTTGGTTTTCTTCTTGGCCCATGTTTAAGTCTGAGAGGAAAGGAGTCTTGATCAAACTTTTTTCCAGTCTGTTTCCATCCCAGCCAGAATTCATAAAATCTAGAACCTGGAATTTACTGAGGTTAAGGGATGTCAATCTGGCTGTCGCCCTTCAAATGTTCTAAGCCAGCTTCCTGCTAAGTCTGGGAGACTTTTGCCATCACCACATCTTTCTCTTAACAGATCAGAACATTGTCAGGACAATGTCATAGGGCAGTAGAGCTGTCATTTTCTGATTCTGCCTTTTTGTTTGCTTATTCTGTCTCGGCCACACCTGGCTCTGCTCAGGAGTTACACCCTGCTCTGTGCTCAGGAGTTACTCACTGCTCAGTGCTCAGGAGTTGCTAACTAACAGTACTCAGGGGAACATGTGCAGTACCAGGATTGAACACAAAACCTTCTGCATACAAAGTTCAGTTCATTGAACCATCTCTCCACTCTACTCACTGACTATAAGGAAATTAATTCCCTTTTATAGGGAACAGAGAACTCTTGATAGTATTGTTTAAAATGAAATCACAAAAACAGACGAAAAAATACAAAAATGATCAAAACAAACCAAAAAAATAAAGAAAGAAAGAACAGGGCACAGAGAGTAAGGCATTTGCCTTGCACATGATCTGGGCTTGATCCCTAGCACCCATTATGGTCCCCCAAGCCTGCAGAAGTAATTTCTGAGTGCAGAGCCAGAAATAACCTCTGAGTGCTGCTGGGTGTGGCCCCAAAACCAAAACAAACAAATAAAACAAAATCACAAACATCTAATTCTGTAGATCTAAGAATGTAACTTAGTTCTAATTGAACTTCACAATGGATGAACCACACATCAAATATAATTTGCATACTTTCTCTAATATGGTTTCTTGTCTCCAGTTTCTCTTGTCATAGCAGATTGAATTCTTCCAAACCTCACAAAAAAAAAAGAACCAGAAATAAATTAATAAAATTCACTAATTAGTTTGTAGTCCTTTTAATCAGCCTTTTCCTTCCCTGAGAATATTCAAAACCCCTCAAAAATCTCACTTTTCATAGCAGACAGCATTTGAGAATTCTCTCACATTTCACTTGTCGTTTTTATATTGATGTTCATGAATTGAGTACTGATATTGTTTGCTTTATGCCACCAGTGTTGTCTTCTACAAAGCAAAGTTTATGGGCTACGTGGTGCCTTTCCGTAGTAAAGGCCATTTTCAGTTCAAATCTAGAATTGTGGTTCTACTCCTGGTGGCTAAGACAATGAAAATATAACCTGTAAAAAAGGGAAGTAAGATAATATTCGGTAGCAATAGGATTACAATAGAGACCAAAATTGAAGAAGATAATTCTTAATACAGAAGATATATGAAACAACATAATACCAAATGTAAAGCATAAACTCAGAAGAGGGCATTTGTGCAAGAATAATAACAGCATGAGTCAAAATATCAAAGATCACCTTTGCACGATCACTGGTAAATATGAAACTTAAGCTCTCTTTCCATTAGTTAAATGGGAACAATTAATCCACTCACCTAAAAATGCTGAAAAGATCCATGAGGCAATGCTTCTGAAGTACTCCAAGTTCACACCATGAAAGATAATATGTAAACACAACCTTGTACTGTTCTAATCAACCACAGCCACAAATCCGTTCCTCTATAGTTTAGGAAGAGAATTTAGCTCTTTTTTTTTTTTTTTGGTTTTGGGGTCACACCCGGCATCGCTCAGAGGTTACTCCTGGCTCCACGCTCAGAAATCACTCCTGGCAGGCTTGGGGGACCATATGGGACGCCAGGATTCAAACCGATCACCTTCTGCAGAAAGACAAACGCTTTACCTCCATGCTATCT
Organism: Suncus etruscus; assembly: GCF_024139225.1. Lineage (NCBI taxonomy): Eukaryota > Metazoa > Chordata > Mammalia > Eulipotyphla > Soricidae > Suncus > Suncus etruscus. Next base: position 7,781,199 of record NC_064862.1, on the reverse strand, counting down.
TTCTGGCCCCAGAATTTAGCTTTTTTGAGTACTGTATCAGAGATTACTTATTGAGAGCCACAAACCAGCATGCTGGGAGTGACCAAGCGCAGTTGGTAACCCTGGTCCCCAATTTACATTCTAGGGTTCTAGTTCATGGGTTGGCCTGGGATACTGGGTCCAATATTGTTATTTTTTTAATATAATTTTTATTTTAATCATAGTGGCTTACATATCTTTCACAGTAATATTTTAGGTACATATTGACATTGAATCAGGGGAATTCCCATCACCAAATTTGTCCTCCCTCCACCACCGTTCCCATGTTGGATCCAATATCCTCCACCCACACCCCCAGGGCTGCTAGAATGAGTGGTTCCCTCTGTGTCTAGCTTACTACTTAGTGATCATACAACTGTTTGGTCTTGGTACCCTCTATTATGTCTCCCTCTATTTGAGAGGCGGAACTAGATAGTTCAAGTTATGTGGTTTTATTTGAAGAAAAGCAAAGCAATAAAATGGGGTAAAAATCAAATAAGCCTAAAATGGACAGAGTCCTTCTAGAGACTCTCATCCTCGGTTTGAGAGACAAAAGGGAAAAAGAAAGTGAAACACCACAACAATACAAAAAAAAATATCAAATAAAATATCCAGTGAGCACTAAAGCAATAAAGATAAGCACCACATAATAGCCATGGTCTTGAAATAAAAAACATGACAGAGCACAAAAAAGAAGAAGAAAATAAAAGGAAAAAAATTGGAGACAACAACTTCAATAGCCACACAAAAACAAAGAAGTCAAAAAAATAGATAAATAAATAAAAAAGATTATTTTGTGCTTTTTTTTTCCCCTCCTGCATAGGCACAGTAAATATTGAGGACATTAGAAAAGGAATTCCCTAGGCCTAAGAGATACAAGGTTTCTCCACCCTTGAAGTATACTGTCATGGGATTAACTATAGACTTCTTTCATGTTCATTTACTCTCCCCTTGGTGCTTTTGTGGTGTATGGAAGACTTCTGCTCCGTCCTGGGTGATAAAATCAGACCTCTGTATCTAGAGGTCTTGGTATTTGCACAGGTCAAGGAGTGGAGCTTATGCTGAAGTCTTTCTTTGTGGTTCTAGAAATTCTGTACTTCAGTGCCATTTTAATCTGTCTTCTGTAGTTGGTGGCTTGGTCATTGCACTGATCCTAGGATGGAGCCTGGGATAGAGTCTTTCGTTACAACATTGTTTTTAGTAAGCTTATTCTGAGAAATAGAAATATACAAATAGATGAATAATACAAATACAATAATATTACAAATAGTACAAATAAAACAAATAATACAAATAGATGAATAGGGGCCCGGAGAGATAGCACAGTGGCGTTTGCCTTACAAGCAGCTGATCCAGGACCAAAGGTGGTTGGTTCGAATCCCAGTGTCCCATATGGTCCCCGTGCCTGCCAGGAGCTATTTCTGAGCAGACAGACAGGAGTAACCCCTGAGCACCGCCGGGTGTGGCCCAAAAACCAAAAACCAAAAAAATAAAATAAAATAAAAAAATAGATGAATAATAGAATGATTCAAAAAGATAAAAAATATATCTTGGTTTGTATGATAGCTCATTGATTTTATTTCCTTATTTTTTCTCATTACAAACTATCTACATATCATTTTTTTCTCCAAAACATTTTCTTTTTTTTTTTTTTTTTTTTTTTTTTTTTTTTTTTTTTTTTTTTTTATTTTTTATCTTTATTTAAACACCGTGATTACAAACATGATTATAGTTGTATGATTACAGTCATGTAAAGAGCACCCCCCCTTCACCGGTGTAACATTCCCACCACCAATTTCCCAGATCTCCCTCCTCCCCACCCCCCTACACCTGTACTCGAGACAGGCTTTCTACTTCCCTCATTCATTCACATTTTATGATAGTTTTCAGTGTAGTCATCTCTGCAACTGCACTCATCACTCTATGTGATGAGCTGCATGTCCTGAGCTGCACCTACCAGCCCTCATCTCTCTTGTCTCTGAGATATTGTTAAAAATGTCCTTCATTTTTCTTAAAGCCCATAGATGAGTGAAACCATTCTGCGTCTTTCTCTCTCCCTCTGACTTACTTCACTCAGCATAATAGATTCCATGTACATCCATGTATTGGAAAATTTCATGACTTCATCTCTCCTGATGGCTGCATAGTATTCCATTGTGTATATGTACCACAGTTTCTTCAGCCACTCATCTGTTGAAGGGCATCTTGGTTGTTTCCAGAGTCTGGCTATTGTAAATAGCGCTGCAATGAATATAGGAGTAAGGAAGGGTTTTTTGTATTGTATTTTTGTGGTTTCTTGGGTATATTCCTAGGAGTGGTATAGCTGGATCGTATGGAAGCTCAATTTCCAGTTTGTGAAGGAATCTCCATATCGCTTTCCATAAAGGTTGTACTAGACGGCATTCCCACCAGCAGTGAAAAAGAGTTCCTTTCTCTCCACATCCCCCGCCAGCACTGCTTGTTTTCCTTTCTTGTGATGTGTGCCAATCTCAGTGGCGTGAGGTGGTACCTCATAGTAGTTTTGATTTGCATCTCCCTGACGATTAGTGATGTTGAACATCTTTTCATGTGCCTTTTGGCCATTTGCCTTTCTTCTTTTTCAAAGTGTCTGTTCATTTCTTCTCCCCATTTTTTTGATGGGGTTAGTTGTTTTTTTCTTGTATAGTTCTGTCAGTACCTTGTAAATTTTGGATATTAGCCCTTTATCTGATGTGTATTGGGTGAATAATTTCTCCCACTCAGTGGGTGGCCTTTGTATTCTGGGCGCTATTTCCTTTGAGATGCAGAAGCTTTTCAGCTTAATATAGTCCCATCTGTTTATCTCTGCTTCCACTTGCTTGGAAAGTGCTGTCTCCTCCTTAAAGATGCCTTTAGTCTCAATGTCCTGGAGTGTTTCACCTACATGTTGTTCTATATACCTTATAGTTTCAGTTCTGATATCAAGGTCTTTAATCCATTTGGATTTTTACCTTTGTATATGGTGTTAGCTGGGGGTCTGAGTTCGCTTTTTTGCAAGTGGGTTAACCAGTTGTGCCAACACCACTTGTTGAATAGGCTTTCCCTGCTCCATTTAGGATTTTTTGCTCCTTTATCAAAAACAAGGTGGTTATATGTCTGAGGAACCTTCTCTGAGTACTCAAGCCTATTCCACTGATCTGAGGGTCTGTTTTTATTCCAATACCATGCTGTTTTTATAACTGTTGCTTTGTAATACAACTTAAAATTGGGGAAAGTAATGCCTCCCATATTCCTTTTCCCAAGGAGTGCTTTAGCTATTCGAGGTTGTTTGTTGTTCCAGATGAATTTCAGAAGTATTTGATCCACTTCTTTGAAAAATGTCATGGGTATCTTTAGAGGAATCGCGTTAAATCTGTACAATGCTTTTGGAAGTATTGCCATTTTAATGATGTTGATCCTGCCAATCCATGAGCATGGTATGTGTTTCCATTTCCGCGTGTCCTCTCTTATTTCTTGGAGCAGTGTTTTGTAGTTTTCTTTGTATAGATCCTTCACATCTTTAGTCAGGTTGACTCCAAGATATTTGAGTTTGTGTGGAACTAATGTGAATGGGATTGTTCTCTTAATGTCCATTTCTTCCCTATCATTATTCGTGTATAAAAAGGCCATTGATTTTTGTGTGTTAATTTTGTATCCTGCCACTTTGCTATACAAATCTATTATTTCTAGAAGCTTTTTTGGTAGAGTCTTTAGGGTTTTCTAAGTAGAGTATCATGTCATCTGCAAACAGTGAGAGCTTGACTTCTTCCTTTCCTATCTGAATTCCCTTGATATCTTTTTCTTGCCTAATCGCTATAGCAAGTACTTCCAGTGCTATGTTGAATAGGAGTGGTGAGAGAGGACAGCCTTGTCTTGTACCAGAATTTAGAGGAAAGGATTTTAGTTTTTCTCCATTGAGGATAATATTTGCCACTGGCTTCTGGTAGATGGCTTTGACTATATTGAGAAAGGTTCCTTTTATTCCTATCTTGCTGAGAGTTTTAATCAAGAATGGGTGTTGAACCTTATCAAATGCTTTTTCTGCATCTATTGATATGACCATGTGATTTTTATTTTTGTTGTTGTTTATGTTGTGTATTATATTAATAGATTTACGGATGTTAAACCATCCTTGCATTCCTGGGATGAAACCTACTTGATCAAAGTGAATGATCTTCTTGATGAGGCACTGGATCCTGTTCGCCAGGATTTTGTTGAGGATCTTTGCATCTGTGTTCATCAGGGATATTGGTCTGTAATTTTCTTTTTTGGCAGCATCTCTATCAGGTTTTGGTATTAAGGTGATGTTGGCTTCATAAAAGCTATTTGGAAGTATTCCTGTTTTTTCGATTTCATAAAAGAGCCTGGCCAGAATTGGTAGTAGTTCCTCTTGAAAGGTTTGAAAGAATTCATTCGTGAATCCATCAGGGCCTGGGCTTTTGTTTTTGGGTAAATTTTTGATTACAGTTTTAATTTCCTCAATAGTGATGGGGGTGTTTAGATATGCTACCTCTTCTTTATTCAACCGTGGAAGGTTATATGAGTTCAGAAATTTATCCATTTCTTCCAGGTTCTCATATTTAGTGGCATAGAGTTTCTCAAAGTATTCTCTGAATACCCTTTGAATCTCTGCAGTATCTGTAGTGATCTCCCCCTTCTCATTTCTAATACGCGTTATCAAGTTTCTCTCTTTCTTTTGCTTTGTGAGTTTTGCCAATGGTCTATCAATCTTGTTTATTTTTTCAAAGAACCAACTTCTGCTTTCGTTGATCTTTCGGATTGTTTTTTGGGTTTCCACTTCGTTGATTTCTGCTCTCAGCTTTGTTATTTCCTTCTGTCTCCCTATTTTTGGGTCCTTTTGTTGAGCACTTTCTAGTTCTATTAGCTGTGTCCATTAAGCTACTCAGGTAAGCTCCTTCTTCCTTCCTGATGTGTGCTTGCAAAGCTATAAATTTTCCTCTCAGTACTGCTTTTGCTGTGTCCCATAAGTTCTGATAGTTTGTGTCTTTATTGTCATTTGTTTCCAGGAACCTTTTGATTTCCTCCTTGATTTCATCTCGGACCCACTGGTTATTGAGTATGAGGCTGTTTAACTTCCAGGTGTTAAATTTTTTCTTCTGTGTCCCTTTGCAGTTCACATCTAACTTCAGAGCCTTGTGGTCAGCAAAGGCAGCCTGCAAAATGTCTATCTTTTTTATTTTATGGAGGTATGTTTTATGTGCCAGCACATGATCTATCCTGGAGAATGATCCATGTACATTGGAAAAGAATGTGTATCCAGGTTTCTGAGGATAGAGTGCCCTATATATATCTACTAGGCCTCTTTCATCCATTTCTTTTTGCAGGTCTAGTATATTTTTGTTGGGTTTCCATTTGGTTGACCTATCAAGTGTTGACAAGCCTGTGTTGAGGTCTCCCACAATTATTGTGTTATTATTGATATCCTTCTTCAGATTTGTCAACAATTGTATTAAATACTTTGCTGGACCCTCATTCGGTGCATATATGTTTAGGAGAGTGATTTCTTCTTGCTGTACAAATCCCTTGATTAGTACATAATATCCATCTTTGTCCCTTACAATTTTTCTGAGTATAAAGTTTGTGTCATCTGATATTAGTATGGCCACCCCCGCTTTTTTAAGGGTGTTGTTTGCTTGAATGATTTTCCTCCAGCCTTTGATTTTGAGTCTATGTTTATTCTGACTATTCAGGTGTGTTTCTTGTAGACAGCAGAAGGTTGGCTTCAGTTTTTTGATCCATTTCGCCACTCTGTGCCTCTTAACTGGTGCATTTAGTCCATTGACATTGAGAGAAATAATTGTCATGGGATTTATTGCCATCTTTGTGTAGAAGTTTGGTGTGTTTTTTGTTCTGTCTTGTTTTTAGAGTAGATCTTTCAGTTTTTCTTTTAAGGCTGGTTTTGAGTCTGCAAAGATTTTTGAGCTGTTGTTTATCTGTGAAGCCGTGTATACATCCGTCAAACCTGAAACTTAGTTTTGCTGGGTGCAATATTCTTGGCGAAGCATTTATTTCATTGAGTTTTGCCACTACGTCCCACCACTGCCTTCTGGCCTTGAGTGTTTCTGGTGACAGGTCTGCTGTAAATTTCAAGGATGCTCCGTGGAATGTAATTTCCCTTTTCGATCTTGCTGCTTGCAGTATTCTATCTCTATCGGTGGGTTTCATCATGGTGACTAGGATGTGTCTTGGGGTGTTTCTACTGGGGTCTTTTTTAGCTGGTACTCTTCGGGCATGCAGGATTTGGTCACATGTTTTCTTTAGCTCTGGTAGTTTCTCTGTGATGATGTTCTTAACCATTGATTCTTCCTGAAGATTTTCTTCTTGGGTCTCTGGAACTCCAATGATTCTGAAGTTGTTTCTGTTGAGCTTATCAAAGACTTCTATTTTCATCTTCTCATATTCTTTGAGTAAATTTTCCATTGTCTGATCATTTGATTTGAGGTTTTTTTCTAATCTCTTCTGCTGTGTAAAGTTGTTATGCATCTCATCTTCTAAAGCACTAATTCTATCCTCAGCTGCTGTTAACCTGTTGGAAAACTCATCCATTATGTTCTTCAATTCGTCTATTGAGTTTTTCAGACCTGTTATCTGATCTGATATTTCAGTTTGGAGTTTTCTGATTTCTGTCTTCATATTCTCTTGATTTTTATTAGTGCTCTGATTTATACTTTCTTTGATATCTGATAGCAACCTCCATATTTCGTCTCTAAACTCCATTTCTGAAAGACTGCTTAGGTAGTTGGTCGTTGTTGGGTCATCAGAGTTTCCATCTTCATTCTCTATGGTTGAAGTTGGTCTGCGTAGTCTCCCCATTGTCTCGCTTACGCTGTGGGTTTTTCTACGTGTTGTGGTGGTACTCATTGGCGAGACACGCCTTGAAGAGATTAATGCTGAATCAGGTCAAAGTTCCCAGGTTGATGCAGGCTGGGGGAGGTCCCAAAATGTCTGCCGGGCCTAGGGGTCCAGCAGTCAGCCTGATCTGCAACTCCGGCCCCCAAACACTCACCTCAGCCGAGGCAAGCCGTCAGGGGATGCCTGGGGAGGCCCCCAAGTGTCTGCCAAGCAAAGAAACCAGCACAATCCACAACTCCAACAGAAAACTCACAGCCCCAGCGAGACACGCCTTGAAGAGATTAATGCTGAATCAGGTCAAAGTTCCCAGGTTGATGCAGGCTGGGGGAGGTCCCAAAATGTCTGCCGGGCCTAGGGGTCCAGCAGTCAGCCTGATCTGCAACTCCGGCCCCCAAACACTCACCTCAGCCGAGGCAAGCCGTCAGGGGATGCCTGGGGAGGCCCCAAGTGTCTGCCAAGCAAAGAAACCAGCACAATCCACAACTCCAACAGAAAACTCACAGCCCCAGCGAGACACGCCTTGAAGAGATTAATGCTGAATCAGGTCAAAGTTCCCAGGTTGATGCAGGCTGGGGGAGGTCCCAAAATGTCTGCCGGGCCTAGGGGTCCAGCAGTCAGCCTGATCTGCAACTCCGGCCCCCAAACACTCACCTCAGCCGAGGCAAGCCGTCAGGGGATGCCTGGGGAGGCCCCCAAGTGTCTGCCAAGCAAAGAAACCAGCACAATCCACAACTCCAACAGAAAACTCACAGCCCCAGCGAGACACGCCTTGAAGAGATTAATGCTGAATCAGGTCAAAGTTCCCAGGTTGATGCAGGCTGGGGGAGGTCCCAAAATGTCTGCCGGGCCTAGGGGTCCAGCAGTCAGCCTGATCTGCAACTCCGGCCCCCAAACACTCACCTCAGCCGAGGCAAGCCGTCAGGGGATGCCTGGGGAGGCCCCCAAGTGTCTGCCAAGCAAAGAAACATCCAAAACATTTTCAATTAGTGTTCTATTTTCAACATCTATAATTGCAGCAATATCAAATATAAATCGAGTGCTTTAGAAAATATTACTATTCTTATCAGGCTGAGAAGGAGATGTTAATGAATAAAATGAGGCTAAGGAGCAAGGAGAAATAAAACTGTACTTTGAAAAGTGTGAAATTACCTTTATAAAATTAACAGACTGAAGCCTACACCTCAGAGGTCAAATAGAAACAGAAGAGAAAGTGACCTAACGGCTGATTCCTTCTGCCTTCTCTACAGCTAAGGTTTGAATTTCATCATGAATATGTTATCACACCATTTGATAACCTGGTCTCATGGTTTTCTCTCCACCCTCTGGAATTCCTAATAAATCTTTAACTTTTTTTTAAATTATCACTTTTATTGAGGCACTTGGATTAGCATTACTATTAATTATACTTTTCATGTATACTTTATTCCAACATCATACCCTGCCTTCCTCCACCACTGTCCCAAGGGCTCCATCCTCCCCATCCCCCATTCAACTACTTACCATATATACTCAGTTCTAGAGACAAAAATCTCCAGGTCTGGGCTGGAGATACAGTATACTGGAATAGTACAATATAGCTATAATACAATAGAGATATAGCATAATGGTCACCTTGCAAGTGACCAAACTGAATCACTATCTCTCATCCCATATAACCAAACCCCCAAGCCTCATCAGGATGATTCCTGAACACAGAACCAGGAGTAAACTCTGAGTACAGTCAGGTGTGACCCAAAATCAAAACAAAAATTAACAAAATAATATCTCCTATCTCAATAACTGTGGTCATTCATTGTTCTTTTGATGTTTCTCTATAATTCAGTAGAATGAGGCCATTATGCATTGAGGATACTATTCTTTTCTAGGGTTTAGAGTAGTTTTAAAGGAAAATTCTAAGCTATTTCTTCAATAAAACCCTATTGTAGCTTCTCTGCCTATTCCGGCCTAAGACTTGATCCTGTGTGGCTTCGTCCCCTGAGGGCTCCCCTTCCTTGGAGGTGAGTCTATCCACCCACAAAGGGTGGACTCACCTGAATTGTGCTGTGGCTCTGAAACACAGCAGACCTCTTTGGACTTTCTTCTCTATCTGCTCCGGCCTAAGACTTGATTCTGTGTGGCTTCCTCCCCTGAGGGCTCCCCTTCTTTGGAGGTGAGTCAACCTGCTCACAAAGGGTGGAGCCAGAGGAGCGCAGTGAAGCAGAGCATGGTGAAGCGAAGCGGCCACGCATATCATCTAGCCAATGAATACCACCACAACACAAAGAAAAACCCACAATACAAGCATGACAATGGGGTAACAACGCAGACCAACACCAGGCATAGAGAATGAAGATGACAACTCTGATGACCCGAAATGGCCAACCACCTAGTTAGTCTCTTAGATATGGAGTTTAGAGAAGAAATATGGAGGATGTTCAAAGAAATCAAAGAAAGCATAGGTCGAGTTGAACAGAATACTAATAAGAACCAAGAAAATATGAAGATATAAATCAGAAAACTCCAAACTGAAAAAGAGATCAAATAACAGGTCTGAAAAACTCAGGGGACAAATTGAAAAACTCAATGAAAAGCCTCTCCAAACTGCCGAGGATAGAATTAGTGAGCTGGAAGATGTAATGCATAACAACTCCATATAGTAAAAGAGATTGGAAAAGAGCCTTAAAGCAAATGATCAGACAATGGAAAAATTACTCAAAGGATGGGAACAGATGAAAATAGAAGTTTTTGATAAGCTCATCAGAAACAACATAAGAATCATTGGAGTTCCAGAGACCCAGGAAGAAAATCTCCAGGAAGAATCAACGGTCAAGAACTTTATTAAAGAGAAGCTACCAAAGCTAAAAAATACTTGCTACCAAATCCTGCATGCCCGAAGAGTACCAAATAAAAGAAACCCCAGTAAAAACACCCCAAGACACATCCTAGTCACAATGATGAATCCCACAGATAGAGACAGAATACTGAAAGCAGCAAGATCAATAAGAGAAATTATATTCAAGGGAGCATCCTTGAGATTTACAGCAGACCTGTCACAAGAAACACTCAAGACCAGAAGGCAGTAGTGGGACATAGTGACAAAACTCAATGAAATAAATGCTTCACCTAGAATACTGCAGCCAACAAAACTCACTTTCAGGTTTGAAGGAAATATACGTAGCTTCACAGATAAACAACAGCTCAGAAATTTTACAGACTCAAAACCAGCCTTAAAAGAAAAACTGAAAGATCTACTTTAAGATAAGACTGACCGACAGACACACCAAACTTCTACACAAAGATGGCACTAAATCTCATGACAATAATCTCTCTCAATGTCAATGGACTAAATGCACCAGTTAAGAGACACAGAGTGGAGAAATGGATCAAAAAATTCAATCCAACCTTCTGCTGCCTACAGGAAACACATCTGAATAGTCAGAACAAACATAGACTCAAAATCAAAGGAGGAAAATCATCCAAGTAAACAACCCCCATAAAAAAGCTGGAGTGGCCATACTTATATTGGATGACACAAACTTTATACTCAGAAAAGTTGTTAGGGAGAAGGAGGCACATTTTTGTACTAATCAATGGATATGTACAGCAGGAAGAAATCACTCTCCTATGCACCAAATGAGGGGCCAGAAAAATATTTAATACAATTGTTGACAAATGTGAAAAAGAATATCAATAACAACACAATAATTGTGGGAGACCTCAACACAGCCCTGTCAACACCTGATAGGTCAACCAAACTGAAACCCAACAAAAATATACTAGACCTGAGAAGAGAAATGGAAGAGACCTAGTAGATATATATAGGACACTCCACCCCCAGAAACCTAGATACACATTCTTCTCCAATGTACATGGGTCATTCTCCAGGATAGACCACATGTTGGCACATAAAATGTACCTCCAAAAATCAAGAGGATAGAAATTTTGCAGGCTACCTCCACTGACCACAAGGCTCTGAAATTAGATGTGAACTACAAAGGGACACAAAAGAAAAACGTTAACACCTGGAAATTAAACAGCCTACTACTGAACAACCAGTGGGTCCAAGATGAAATTAAAGAGGAAATCAAAACTTTCCTGAAAACAAATGACAATGAAGACACAAACTATCAGAACCCATGGACACAGAAAAGGCAGTACTGAGAGGAAAATTTATAGCTTTGCAAGCACACATCAGGAAGGAAGAAGGGCATACTTGAATAGCTTAATGACTCAGCTTATAGAATTAGAAAATGATCAACAAAAGGAACCAAAAATTGGGAGACAGAAGAAAATTAGAAAGCTTAGAGCAGAAATCAATGAAGTGGAAAGCCGAAAAACAATCCGAAAGATCAAAAAAAGATGCAGAATAGTCTCCCTCATCTATGTGTTTTAAGAAAACTAAAAGACATTTTTACAATGATTTCCAGAGACAAAAGAAAGGAAGGCTGGAAGGTCCAGCTCATAACATGAAGCTCACCAAAATAGTGATGAGTGCAGTTAGAGAAATAACTACATTGAGAACTATCATAACAAAGTGAATGGATGAGGGAAGTAGAAAATCTGTCTCGAGTGTAGGTGGGGTGGGGTGGGAGGAGGAAGAATTGGGACATTGGTTATGGGAATGTTTCACTGATGAAGGGGAGTGTTCTTTACATGACTGAAACACAACTGCAATCATATTTGTAATCAAGGTGTTTAAATAGATATATTTAAAAAAGCAAACATTTTTTGCTGTCACAGTGCCAGGGATTAAACTTGTAATTTAAACATGCAAGGAAGATTACCTTTGTTAAAAAAATAATTTGGCTACATAGGTGTGCATATATGTACATGAATGCAAAAAGAGTGAGTTTGTTAATTGACAATAAATTTGTATGTTTGTTGAGAATATCTAAGTTCTCATTCCCCCAAATGGCAACTATGTGAGTGATGGAAAAGTAAGGGAATCATTCATAATTTATACAAACATATTAAATATCATATTAATATAGCAAAAATAACACCTACTGGAAGAAAGAAAAAGAAATTGTAAATGGTGTCCAAAAATATTATAAACAGTATCCAAAAATATATGACTGGATAAAGATACAATATACATACAATGGAATGTTATGTAAGTAAGGGAATCATTCATAATTTATACAAACATATTAAATATCATATTAATATAGCAAAAATAACACCTACTGGAAGAAAGAAAAAGAAATTGTAAATGGTGTCCAAAAATATTATAAACAGTATCCAAAAATATATGACTGGATAAAGATACAATATACATACAATGGAATGTTATTAGTCTATAAGAAAAGGAAAAATCATGCAATATGCTTCCACATGAATCAATCTGTAGAGAATCATAGTAAATGAAGTTAATCAAAAGGAGGTGAACAGGGACTGGAGAGATAGCATGGAGGTAAGGTGTTTGCCTTGCATGTAGAAGGTCGGTGGCTCGAATTCCGGCATCCCATATGGTCCCCTGAGCCTGCCAGGAGCAATTTCTGAGCATAGAGCCAGGAGTAGCCCCTGAGCGCTGCCAGGTGTGCCCCCCCCCAAAAAAAAGGAGGAGGAAGTGAACAGATGTAGTTGATCTCCCTCATATGTGGGAATATAAAGAAATAGCAAATACCCAAAGGCAATAGAACGTAAAAATAGGTCAACAGAACTAAGCTTCCCAACTGTGAGGGAAGAGAGTAGATTGAGGTGGGGTGACATGGGGCATTAGTGAAGGGAGATTATAATATCATGGAGGGTGTGGTACATGAGGTTTTATGCATGAAAGCCGGCCATTAACAGCATTGTAAATCATGGCGCCTAAAATAAAATACATGTACTTTTTGCATTAATTAACAAAGAAGAAAAGCAGTTAAACTGAAATGTTATCCCAGTAGAAGACTGGGACTATCTCAAATTAGATTTTACATTAGTGAATCATCCAAAATATATGCCTGATTATTGAAGAGCCTGAATGATAGCTTATCCTTTATTGCTATAGGAGGCCTAGGTTTGATTTCTAGAACCCTGTAGTCCCCAAAAGTAACCCATGAGCATGAAGCCAGAAGAAAGCCTTGAGTTCCATTAGGTGAACCCAAAAAACTTCTCCTATTTCAAAAATTTATTGAAATGAAATCTTGGTTTGAAGAGATGATAGCTTTGGTTAGGGACAAAATTAGCACCATTTTTTTTTTTTTTTTGCAGAAATGCTGCTGCTAGAATCATGACTGAAGAGCTAGAGCATCTGTATCATATCTAGCTGTGTTTGTTTAAAAGCTTTATTTAAAAAGAAAATATTAAACAATTTGGGTTTATTAATAGCAAGGACAGTACTGGAAACTACAAATGATCCATAATAGAAAAATGGAAATAAATATTATAATGATTATCAATAAGATCTTTGAATTTATTATTATCACTATTTTAAAATAATAGCATGGAAACTCTGGGAAGTCTATCATTCAATCATAAGAGGAAGCAATAAAACATTTTAGTAACATATTAGGGTAAAATGAATCTAAAAATCAATAGCAAAACATAAACCACAACAAATTAGTGAACACAATGCTTTTTCCAGAGAGAAATAAATTAACAGTAAAATTTAGCATTAATATGTGAAAATCACAAGGGAAACATTTTGGAACATGAATTTACAAAAAGACTAAATAAAGTAGGCTTAAATATAGAAAAATGGCCCTTTTATTGAAAAGAATTTTATAGATATATTGATCTCCTCAAATTAATATATAAGGTTAATGCAATACATACAATAATATCAAGCAGTCTTGGCTGGATCTATTGAGATGATTCAGAAAATCATTTAAAACTAAAGCCTGGGGTCAGGATATAGTTCAAAGGGCTGAAGTACATATCTTCGAGTCAAGTTCTGGAATTCAGTCCCCACACATAAGTTGCTCCCCACGGAAGAGTAAGTCACACTACAGACCCATATAGCACCACTAAGATTTTCTGGGAGAGGTTCCTGGACCCTCCAAGTACTATTTGAGAGTTCAAAAACCAAGGATAAAGGTAGGAAAAATAGGAAAATTGGGTTGGAGTACCCCATTTTTTTATTTCCTGGAAAGAAACTAATATGGAGTACAGAGGATGTGTAACCAATAAATTAATTTTATTTACATACCTCTCAAAACAAGAACAAAGTTGTAGAGGCCAGAGAGCTAATCCAGGATATAAGATATTTCTTGCATACAGCTGTTTCAACTGTTATATAGTTCTATTTCCAGAACTATTCATGATCCCCCTGCACTGGTAGGAGTGATCTATGAGCACAGAAGCAGGAGTAAAACATGAGGATCACTGCATTTTGGGTCCATACCCAAAATAAACAGACAATAAATTGTCAGCAAAAAAAAAAATTGTCAGCAAAATTAAAAGACAAATGGTATGTCAGAGATACATTTCAGGTATGAAATATTAGCCTTGCTAAGTGAGACCCTACATTGCCATAAAATGAGAGAACAACAAATTTAAGGAAAATATTTAAAATATATGTAAATGAGACTTTCTATACTCAATATATAAACATATATAAAAATGACAGTAAGAGAATAACCGAACACCTAATGGGGAAAATAAGCAAACTATGTACACATGAGATACTTTCAAATGAAAGAAATACAATCCAGTATAAAGATGTCCTCTTTACTCATGAAAGGGAAATATAAGGTTAAGACTAAACTAACTTTATACCAAGAAGCTTTCTCACTTAGCAGGTTGACACAACTTTAGATCTTGGCAATGCAATCTTTTGGAAAAGAATAGAAAATGGTCCAAACCCCAGAAAAAAAAATCAGCAATTGCTAGTAAAACTACATATGCATTTACCCTTAGATCCAAAACTTTCATTTGCAAGACTCAACTTCACAAATTCCAAGTAATATATGTACAAGTTCAATATTTTGGATTAATTTTTATTATCATATACTAGAAACAATGTAAGTGCCAACCCATAAGATATAGAGGAATAAACTGAAAACAAATATAAAGTCACATAATAGAGTAGTAAGCACAATAAAAAAGAAAGCAGAGGGATTTTTGTTTTGTTTTGTTGTGTTGTGTTTTGTTTTTATCTTAATCCTTACCTGGCAACATTCAAAGATTACTCTCTTCTCTATGCTTAGGGTTCACTTCTGGTAGTGATCAAGGGGACCACACATGATACAGAGATTAAATAGAAGTTGGAAGCCTGCAAGTTAAGTATTAGCTTTTTACTATCTTTCTAGATCGACATTATAAGAATTTTAATTATATTTAAGTGGAAGAATAAGGGTTCACTTGTTTTGCATGTGTCCAACATGGGTTCAAACATTGGCACCACATTATAGCTCCTTGAGGCCACCAGGAGAGATCCCTGAACACAGATATGTTTTAGCTCCTTGAGGCCACCAGGAGAGATCCCTGAACACAGATATGTGTAGCCCAAACTCCTCTTAAAAAAAAAAAAAAAGAAAAAAGAAATATGTAATAGTATATATATTATGTTTTATGCAAAAAGAAAACCCACAAATAATAATAATAGTTATCTGTAGACAAAGGGTAAAACTGCCAAGGAGAAGCATGGAAGACTTAACTAAATAAATTTCTTGTGCATGTGTTTTTATTTTGGAAGCGTATATTCATAAAATAAAATAAAACTAATTTCAATATGATAAAAAGAAAAACAAATCCTAAAATTCAATAAAATCTTTATCAAATTGTATAAAAACAACAGATTTCAATTCATCCTTTTAACCCACCTTGAGAACAGCAGTCAGACTAATTATTTTTTTGTTATGGAGTAGTTCTCAACTAAGGGTAATTTGCCCCCCCCCACGCCCCCAGGACTGGTAATGATGTCTTTAAACATCTTCATCACCACAAAAGGTATTGGGAAGAAATTGTGACATCCAATATCCAGAGGCCAAATTTGTTACTAAACCATCTGATTCCCTGGACAGCCCCATGACAAAGAACTGTCCAGTACAGAGTACCAAGAGCTCCATGGTGGCGAAGCTTTATTTAATCTTATTGCTATTGAAGTGACATGCTTGCAATTGTGTTCATGCTTACGCTAGTGGTATATTCCCCACTATCAAAATATCAAAATATCAAAGAACCTCCATAACAATCTTGAGGTCAGCCCTTTCCCTCCTCAACCCCAAATTCCCTCTCTTTTATCTTCTTAGAAACCTCAATTCTGTTGTCAAAGTCCAAAAGTGTTCATTGACATGTGCACTCCCTTGCCTTATTTCTTTATACACCATATATATAAGGGAGATCATCCAAAATTTTTCTTCTCTAATTCATATCACATAACATGACACCACTAGCTCAAGTATGTAGTAAGAAGGTAAGACTTAATTTTTTCTTTTAGTCAAGTAGTATTCTATTTGTTTATTTATCACTCATCTGTTGTTGGGCACTTGGGTTATTTCCAGATTTAAGCTATAAAAATTAGTACTGCCATGAACTTAGGTGTCATGAAGCATTTCAAGTTAATGTTTCTGTGTTCTTGGGATAGCTGCCAAATGGAATTGCTGAATCATCTGGTAGTTCTATTTTATTTCTACAGAATCATTTTCCATAGGCTGAGACAGACATTCCCAACAATAGTGAATGAAGGTTCTTTTCCCATAGCATGCCTGCCAACATGGCTTATTTCCAGTCTTCTGAAGAAAAGCCATTATCAGTGATGTAAGGTGACGTTTCATTGTCATTTTAATTTGAATCTTCCTAACAATAAGTAATAATGAACACTTCTTTAATGTGACTATTGGCCATCTGTTTGTCTTCTTTGAGAACATGTCTGATCAGCCCCCTCTGCCATTTTTAATGCAGTTATTGTTTTGTTTTTTAACTGTTGAGTTTTGTGAGTGCTTTTTATATGTATATATAGGACATTAGTTCTATATAAGATGTATGGTGTTAAAATGTTTTAGTTATCATTTCCTTCAATACAGAAATGTTTTTATTTTATATGGTCTTATTTATTTATTTTTGTTTTTATTTTCTTGCCAAAGGAGCTGAATCATTGAACACACACCTCTGAGCATTAAATGTTCTGTGTATGTTTTCCATGATAAATTTTATAGATTTCTATTTAAATTTTTGAGATATTATGGTTTATAATAGTATTAAGGGCATTATTATATAGTTGACTTAGTATAATAAACACCACCATTTCCAGATCCCTCCACCATTATCCTACATTTTCCTCAGCATTATCCATAGTCCTTCCACTGGATCCCTATCCCACTAAGTTTTCAGTTCTGTTTATCGTGTTTCAGGGGTGTTTCATTATAAATTGTCTTCACATATAAACAAAATCATCTAATATTCATCTTTTACTTTCTAATTCACTTTACTCAACCTGACACATTCCAATTTCAACCAAGTTTTAACAAATGCAATTTGTTCATAGCTGAAGAATATTTCATTGCATACATGCCGTATTACATTTTTATCCATTATCTGTTGTTGGGCACTTTGACTTGTTTCCAGATCTTGACAACTACAAATAGAGCTGCAATGAACATAGGTGCATTATATGTAATTTTAGATTAATGTTTTCATATTCTTGGACTAAATTTCCAGGAGTGGTATTAGAGTCACACAGAAGTTCTATTGATTATATACTGCTAATCTCCAAAATTTTCTCCAGAGAATTTAAACCATGCAACAGTTGTGTACCACTAGTTAAGGAGAGGTCCTTTTCTCTATACTTCTAGCCAAACATATTGTTGATCTTTTTTTTTTTTTTTTTTTTTTTTTTGTGGTTTTTGGGTCACACCCGGCAGTGCTCAGGGGTTACTCCTGGCTCCATGCTCAGAAATTGCTCCTGGCAGGCACAGGGGACCATATGGGACGCTGGGATTCGAACCGATGACCTCTTGCATGAAAGGCAAACGCTTTACCTCCATGCTATCTCTCCAGCCCCATTGTTGATCTTTTTTAAAATGAGCATCATTCTGCTGTAAGCGATATTTCATTTTTGTCTTGTTTTGCATTTTCCTGGCATTCAGTAATGAGGAACATTGTTTCATATGCCTGTTTCACCATATTTATGTGCTCTTTGAGGAAATGTCTAGTTTATTTCCTCTTCCTTGAATTTTGATGAAGTTTCTTGAATTTTTTTCATGTTATTAATGTAGTTGAGTTTGAGAATGTTTTATATACTTGGAAATTAGTTCTTTGATATGTGATATGCCAATTTTTTCTACAATCAATAGTATATCTTTTGATCTTAATTTATAATTCTTTTGCAGCAGAGTTTTTTAATTTATGTGTGTCATTTGTTTATTTTTGCTTTTGTTTTCTTTGTCAATGAAGTATCATTGGTGACTTCTCCAAAATCCAGTATGTTTTCCTCAATGTATTGAATGAAGGCAAGTTTGAAATTAAGGTCTTTAATCCATTTAAAATTGACCTTTACCATAGCAAGACTCTGGAAACAACCCAGATGCCCTTCAACAGACGAATGGCTAAAGAAACTGTGGTACATATACACAATGAAATATTATGCAGCTCTCAGGAGAGATGAAGTCATGAAATTTTCCTATACATGGATGTACACGGAATCTATTATGCTGAGTGAAATAAGTCAGAGAGAGAGAAAAACGCAGAATGGTCTCACTCATCTATGGGTTTTAAGAAAAATGAAAGACACCCTTGTAATAATAATTTCCAGACACAAAAGAGAAAAGAGCTGGAAGTTCCAGCTCACCTCAGGAAGCTCGCCACAAAGAGTGATGAGTTTAGTTAGGGAAATAACTACATTTTGAACTGTCCTAATAACGAGAATGTATGAGGAAAATAGAGAGCCTGCCTAGAGTACAGGCGGGGGTCGGGTGGGGAGAAGGGAGACTTGGGACATTGGTGATGGGAATGCTGCACTGGTGATGGGTGGTGTTCTTTACATGACTGAAACCCAAACACAATCATGTATGTAATTAAGGTGTTTAAATAAATTTAAAAAAAAAAGTCTAAAAAAAATTGACCTTTGTGTAAAACATGAAATAAGAGTTTAAATTTATTTTTTATATATTTTTTTTTTTGGTTTTTTGGGCCACACCCATTTGATGCTCAGGCTAAGCGCTCAGAAATCACCCCTGGCTTGGGGGGACCATATGGGACGCCGGGGGATCGAATCATGGTTCATTCCTTGGCTAGCACTTGCAAGGCAGACACTTACCTCTAGCGCCACCTCACCAGCCCCAAGAGTTTAAAATTTATTTTGTTTTATTTTTGTGTTTGTTCATGGTAAATCAGTTTTTCTAGCACCATTTGTTGATGATACTCTCCTTACACCACTTCATTTGCCTTGCACTTTTGTCACACTAATTGTTCATACATTTGAGGTTTTATTTCTGGATTTTTGATTCTAGTCCACTGATCTAAGAATTTTGTTTCCAGTATCATGGAGTTTCTTTGTTGTTCTTTTTGTTTCTTGTTTGTTTGAGTTTTTTATTATCTCTGGTTTTTTGGATTTTTGCTTGTATTTTTTTTGTTGTTGTTGTTGCTGTTATTTGTTTAAGTATTTGGGTTGTTGTTTTGGGTTTTGGTGGTGTTTTTGGTGGTGTTTTGGCAGTGTTTGGTGTTTTTTCTTTACAGTTTGGGAATCACACATTAGTACTCAGGGCTCATTCCTGGTTCTGTGCTTATAAAATCCCTCCGGGTAGAGCTTGAAATACCATATGCAGTATTAGTAATAAAACCAGTGTTGGCTTTATGCAAGGCAAATACCTAGCCTCTGTACTATCTTTGGTCCTATATCATGCAGTTTTGATTACTATATTTTTATAGTGAAAATTCAATTCTGAAAAGGTAAACATTTAACTACTCAGGAATGTTTACAATTCAATACAAATTTTACAAGTATCTTTTCTATGTGTTAAAAGAATGCCAAGCAAACTTGCTGGGGATTATATAGCATCTGCAAATTACCTTGGTTATACAGTCATTTTAAGGTTTCTGCTCTTTACAACCCAAGAACAAGGACTATGTTTCCATTTCCTTATGTCTTCTTTTATTTCTTTCAGAAATGAACTATAATTGTCATTAAATAAGTTAATCTCCTTTGTTGATTTTAGATATTTGAGGGGGATTTTAATATATCATAAATTTGGTAGTTTAAATAAACTCTTTCTCTTCTACATCATTAAATGCATATTAAAATGTAGCAGAGGCAAGAGAGATAGAACAGGGATTAAAGCACTTGCCTGGCATGCAGTTTTCCATGGTTTGAATCCTGGCACTGCATATATGTATGCATATGGCCCATGAACACAGAGCCAAATATAGCCCTTGAGCACAAGAGTCAGAAGTGGCATCACCAGACTGACTTCTAAAAGCAACCAATAAATTTCTGTGTTTTGATTTTATAGTCTCCTACTTTACCATAGAAGTTCATAAATATATTTATGGGAATATATTAAGCTGAGAAGCTTCTGCACCTCAAAAGAAATAGTGCCCAAGATACAAGAGCCACCCACTGAGTGGGAGAAACTATTCACCCAATACCCATCAGATAAGGGGCTAATCTCCAAAATATACAAGGCACTGACAGAACTTACAAGAAAAAAACATCTAATCCCATCAAAATGGGGAGAAGAAATGAACAGACACTTTGACAAAGAAGAAATACAGATGGCCAAAAGACACATGAAAAAGTGCTCCACATCACTAATCATCAGGGAGATGCAAATCAAAACAACGATGAGATACCACCTCACACCCCAGAGAATGGCACACATCACAAAGAATGAGAATAAACAGTGTTGGCGGGGATGTGGGGAGAAAGGAACTCTTATCCACTGCTGGTGGGAATGCCGTCTAGTTCAACCTTTATGGAAAGCGATATGGAGATTCCTCCAAAAACTGGAAATCGAGCTCCCATACGATCCAGCTATACCACTCCTAGGAATATACTCTAGGAACACAAAAATACAATACAAAAACCCCTTCCTTACACCTATATTCATTGCAGCTCTATTTACCATAGCAAGACTCTGGAAACAACCAAGATGCCCTTCAACAGACGAATGGCTAAAGAAACTGTGGTACATATACACAATGGAATATTATGCAGCTGTCAGGAGAGATGAAGTCATGAAATTTTCCTATACATGGATGTACACGGAATCTATTATGCTGAGTGAAATAAGTCAGAGAGAGAGAGCAAAACGCAGAATGGTCTCACACATTTATGGGTTTTAAGAAAAATGAAAGACATTCTTGCAATAATAACTTTCAGACACAAAAGAGAAAAGAGCTGGAAGTTCCAGCTCACCTCAGGAAGCTCATCACAAAGAGTGATGAGTTTAGTTGGATAAATAACTACATTTTGAACTGTCCTAATAATGAGAATGTATGAGGGAAATTGAGAACCTGTTTAGAGTACAGGCGGGGGTCGGTTGGGGAGGAGGGAGACTTGGGACATTGGTGATGGGAATGTTGCACTGGTGATGGGTGGTGTAAAAAAAAAAAAAAGAAGTTCATAAATTAAGAAGTTTTTCAAGGAATGGAGTCATTAGGGCTCTCAATGTACAATTATCATGCCATCTGAAAATAGTAATACTTTCATTTCTTTACCAGTTTCAATTTCTTTTATTTCTCCTTCTTGTCTTATTGCTGTGACTAGAATTTCTGGTACTTTGTTGAAAAATAGTAGTAAAAGGAAACATTTTTGTCTTGTTCCAGAATTTTTAAAATCGGGTTTGAATCTTTCCCCATGCAGGGTACTGTTATCTAGAGATTTATTGTAAATGGACTTTTGAGATTTATATAAAGGAATTTATCTTTATCTCCATTATTGAAGGTTTTCCTCATGAATGGTTGCTGAATCTTGTTGAATACTTTCTTTGAATCTAAAGAAATGATCATATAGGTTAGCCCTTCCCTTTATTAATATTTTATATTATATACATTTATTTGTGAATATCTAACTGTCCTGTGATAAATACCACTTTAATATAGTATACTCAATAAATGAAAATATTTACTCTAATGAGGATACTCAATGAAGATAGTTGCAACTATAGATTCATCAGGATATTGGCCTAAAATTTTCTTTTCGGTAATGTTTCTGTCAATTTGTGGTATTAAGAAGATGTTACTCTCAAAAAAACTTTTTGGATGGGTTTTTGGTTCTTTCAGTTCCTAGAAGAGATTGAGAAGGATGGGTAATATGTCCTCTTTGGAGATTTGGAAGGACTCACTCATGAATCGTCAAGCCTTTGGGTATGCTTCTTATTACTGTCTTCACACTCCTTTATGCTAATATTTATTCTATTTTAAATTAACTTCTGTGTATTGTATATGATAGGGAAAGAAGTCCTAAAATGAACAATCATCTAAAGACCAAATACAAAGTTTATGAAGAATTCTTAAATTTTATTAATGCTCTTTTATTAGAAGAAATATTGATATAACTATTCTGAAAAACTTTCAGGAATAATATGAAATAGGAAAATAAACAGATTTATTAATATTATCGAGAATGAAGAATCCCATTATGATAGAAGGAAAGTGGAAATATCACCGAAAAAAAAAAAAAAGGGCCCGGAGATAGCACAGCGGCGTTTGCCTTGCAAGCAGCCGATTCAGGACCAAAGGTGGTTGGTTCGAATCCTGGTGTCCCATATGGTCCCCCGTGCCTGCCAGGAGCTATTTCTGAGCAGACAGCCAGGAGTAATTCCTGAGCACCGCCGGGTGTGGACCAAAAACCGAAAAAAAAAAAAAAAGAAAGTGGAAATATGGAGCAGAGAAAGAGAAGAAACTCCTATTATTGAAAATGAACTTTAAATTTAACTCAAAAACGAAGAGAAACATTAGCTCTTTGAAATGAAAGGACCAGAAGTAATGACATCTCAGGAGCAATAATATAGTTGGCACTCATAAATTCTAAAAATCAATATTACAGAAAAGAACAAAGACTTCCCAGAAAAGTTGCCAATTCAAATGTTGAGGGAAAGGGAAACTCAAATATCTAGCAATTCTAGAAATCTTGGAAGCACTCAAAACCAAGATGCATACTATTGAGGTCAACGGATATATTCTGGAGCAGCTCAGATGCAACAAATTTGAAATAATTTTAACACAAATAACAATTGTAATGATAAATGGATCAATTATTGAATCAAAACAAATCTACAAGTCTATTGTCCATAGTGCTATTTAAAGGGAGAGTAGAGAAATTCTCCTCACAGCTGAATAGCATAAAGAATATATTAAGAAACATTAAAAATTCAACATTTTGCAATCACCAATACAATCATACAGTCAGAAAAAAAATCATAGGTAGATGATAAAATCTTTGAGGATTTTAAGAGAGCCAAACAATCTCAAGATACCACTTTATCTATGACTAAGTAAAAAAAAAAATTACCTTAAATATTGTGAAATCTGACTCATTTCAACTTGACCAAAGAATCAAGCAGTTTGGGACAAACGGACATTATGTAGCTCGTACTGGGAAACAATTGAAAGTAAATAACATCACCTATGTAATATGCATGCACAACCCTCAGGCAGCATAGCATATGATCACCCTGAGTCATACAAATGTTGATTCCTATCATTGTGAAAGGAAAGAGTCCTAATAATACATTAAAGGGATATGATAAAATATTATGCACAATTTTTACTGGTTCTTGGATATTTTTAAAGCAGTTTTAAAAGACATAGAGACAACAGACTGTATATACAGATATCAAATGTTGCATATGTGTTATATTTCTTAGAACGTAGAATCATATATTCTCAGAATCTATATAGAATCATAATTATCTAGAAAAGTAACCTTTTAAAATAAACATATATGCAGAAGTATTTAGAAATGACTGAACTGACATAAACTGAGCAACTTGTAAATTTTAAAGATAGGAAGAGCAGTAGAGATAGAACATATGTATAGACAGTCTTCACAAGGTTAACTTTTCTATAATAATAACATTTTTATTTTTAGAAAGCAGTGAAAAAAAAATCTTGTTTTAACCCATAAATTGATCAAGATCCACTACTTGACATTCACACTTTTAAAATTGGGGGGGAAAGGCAAATCAAGCATTTATTTTACTGTATCTAAAAGAATTATAATCTAGAGTAATCAAAAATTTATTTAATTGTGAAAGTTTCTCTACATAGAAATATTCTATGTAAAATAAATGAAGTAGCATAGCAGTAAATAGCACCATTTAATAACTCCCAACAAATGAATGGATCTAGGCATAATTATCAATGGCAGCCAACAAGATGAAAAGAACAATACCAGAAAGTGTGTATTTCTTGAGGGAAATAGAAACACGTCGATAAAATAGTCTGGCCTCCAAATTAAGCAACAACAAAACAAGACCTAAAACTGACCAAGTGTCCAGATCAATCAACACCTAGGAAAAACAGGGAGTAGAAAAGCAGGTAAATATCACTATGGAGAGATAATCATCCATATCAGGAAGGAGTTTCCTGGGAAACCAGTAAGATAAACAACTCTCAACCATCCCAATTAAATTACTAGAATAAAAAATGTGAGAGAAAAATAAAGAGCTACAGGTTAAAAGAAACTTTACTGGTATGGCAATCTGTTACCATTTATATAAATTATGATCGTAATGTTTTAATTCACATAACTTTAATGGGAAAAACAATTGATAAATATAAACACCATTGCAAATTCAATAATGTTCAAGAAATCATTTAAATTATTTTTAAAAATTATAATGGTTTTTTTCAATTAATAAAACTTTTATTGATTGCAATAGATTTTCATTTAGTTCTCTTTTAGAATTATATGGTTGGTACTTTTTTTAAATTAATATCTTTATTTAAACACAAATATGACTGTACTTGGGTTTCAGTCATGTAAAGAACATCCCCCTTCACTGGTGCAACATTCCCACCACCAATGTCCCAAATCTTCCTCCTCCCACCCCAGCCCCACCTGTACTCTACACAGGCTTTCTACTTCCCTCATTCATTCACATTGTTATAATAGTTCTCAGTGTAATTATATCACTAATTGTACTCACCACCCTTTGTGATGAGCTTCATGTCATGAGCTGGACCTTCCAGCTCTCATCGCTCTTGTCTCTGAAGTACTGCTAAAAATGTCTTTAATTTTTCTTAAAACCTATAGATGAGTGAGACTATTCTGCATCTATCTCTCTTTCTCTGACTTAATTCACTCAGCATAATAGATTCCATGTATAGGAAAATTTCATGACTTCATCTTTCCTGAAGGCTGCATAATATTCCATTATGTATATGTACCAGGATTTCTTTAGCCATTCATCTGTTGAAGAGCATCTTGGTTGTTTCCAGAGTCTGGCTATTGTAAATAGCACGGCAATGAATATAGGTGTGAGGAAGGGATTTTTGTATTGTATTTTTTGTTCCTAGGGTATATATATCCCTAGGAGTGGTATAGCTGTATCATATGGGAGCTCAATTTCCAGCCTTTGGAGGAATCTCCATATCGCGTTCCATAAAAGTTGGACTAGACAGCATTCCCACCAACAGTGAATGAGTTCCTTTCTCTCCACATCCCCGCCAGCACTGATTGTTCTCATTCTTTGTGATGTGTGCCAATCTCTGTGGTGTGAGATGGTATCTCATAGTTGTTTTAATTTGCATCTCCCTGATGATTAGTGATGTGGAACATTTTTTCACGTGCCTTTTGGTCATTTGTATTTCTTCTTTGGCAAAGTGTCTGTTCATTTCTTCTCCCCATTTTTTGATGGGATTAGGTGTTTTTTACTTGTAAAGTTCTGTCAGTGCCTTGTATATTTTGGGTATTAGCCCCTTATCTGATGGGTATTAGGTGAATAGTTCCTCCCACTCATTGGTTGTCTCTTTATCTCAGCAAGATGGGAATGAAAGGAACATTTCTCAATATAGTAAAGACCATCTGCCACAAGCCAATGGCAAACATCATCCTCAATGGAGAAAAACTGAAAGCCTTTCCTCTAAATTCTGGTACAAGACAAGGCTGTCCTCTCTCACCATTGCTATTCAACATAGTACAGGAAGTACTTGCTATAGCGATTAGGCAAGAAAAAGATATCAAGAGAATCCAGATAGGAAAGGAAGAAGTCAAACTCTCACTGTTTGCAGATGGCATGATACTCTATTTAGAAAACCCTAAAGACTCTACCAAAAAAAGCTTCTAGAAACAATAGATTCATATAGCAAGGTGGCAGGCTACAAAATTAAGACACAAAATTTAATTGCCTTTTTATACACCAATAATAATAGGGAAGAAACGGACATTAAGAAAACAACTCCATTCACATTAGTGCCACACAAACTCAAATATCTTGGAGTCAACTTGACTAAAGACATGAAGGAACTTTACAAAGAAAACTATAAAACACTGCTTCAAGAAACAAGAGAGGACACTAGGAAATGGAAACACATACCCTGCTTATGGATTGGCAGGATTAACATCATTAAAATGGCAATACTCCCCAAAGCATTGTACAAATTTAATGTGATTCCTCTAAAGATACCCATGACATTCTTCAAAGAAGTGGATCAAACACTTCTGGAATTCATTTGGAACAATAAACACCCTCGAATAGCTAAAGCACGCCTTGGGCAAAGAAATATGGGAGGCATCACTTTCCTTAACTTTAAACTGTATTACAAATCAATAGTTATCAAAACAGCATGGTATTGGAATAAAGACAGACCCTCAGATCAGTGGAATAGGCTTGAGTATTCAGAGAATGTTCCCCAGGCATACAATTACCTAATTTTTGATAAAGGAGCAAGAAATCCTAAATGGAGAGGGGAAAGCCTTTTCAACAAGTGATGTTGGCACAATTGGCTAGCCACTTGCAAAAAAGTGAACTCAGAAGGTATAGATCCAAATGGATTAAAGATCTTGATATCAGACCTGAAACCATAAGGGATATAGAACAACATGTAGGTAAAACACTCCATGACATGGAGACTAAAGGCATCTTCAAGGAGGAAACTGCACTTTTTTAACAAGTGGAAGCAGAGATAAACAGATGGGAATACATTAAGCTGAGAAGCTTCTGCACCTCAAATGATAATCATTTTTTCATTGTGGTTTTTAAGGAGTTCTTACATTTTACGGATAAAATAAGAAATATTTATTCATGAACTAATATATGATATTGGGGAATTACATCAAGATAAAATTAAAAAAGGTGGAGATGGAACAGAAAGTTTCAAACTGATTTTTCAAAACTGGAAGAAATACTTGAATGCTCATTATATTAATTTTTCCATTTTTAAAAGTAGATATCTCAAGTTTTCTGGAACAAAAGATTAATTTAAAAAAAAAGAAAACTGAAACTTAAGGCTGGAGATACTGTACAAAACCCTAATTAGATCCCTGAACACATCAGGAGTGATCACTGAGCATTAAATAAAATAATGCCTGAAACCACTAGGTATGATCTTCTCCCCACCCACCATCAACAAATAAATAAATAAATAAATAAATAAATAAATAATCCAACCTTAGAGGGAAAAAAGTAGGAGATAGTTGCGCTTCCTTTCTGCATTCATTTAATGTCAACCATGGACCACATCCTGCAATGTTTTGACTTCTATTTTCCCTTGGAACTCATGAAGTCACACCATTTGTGGGTGAAGTTGCAGAGATTAAAACAAATACCTTTGGTGGCAGACATCCCAGAATCCTGTTGTGCCTATGAGGCTAATTAGTCTCTATTTCCTTATCTTTAATATTGAAATGACAATAATATTATATGCCTCCTTTGGTTGCAGTAAAGATTAAACCATAAATAAGTTTAACTTTTTGGACACTCCCAGGCACACAATGACACAATGTAAATATGAAGAAAGGATAGAATGGAAGACCAACTGAAGGGATAACACAGAGGTAGGGCATTTGTCTTGAATGGGACTGATCTAGGATAGATCTAGATTTAATCCCAGGAATCCCATATGGTCCCCAGATCCAGGAGCGATTTCTGAGCGCATATGGCTAGGAATAACCCCTGAGGTTCACTGAGTGTGGCCCAAAAAACAAAAACAAGCAAAAACACAAAAATAAGGATAGAATGGGATAGAATCTAGGGTCTGGTTAGCTCAGAGCCCTTTATCCACAAAATGCTACCTAAAGATAACATTGTATGTACATATGTGTGTGTGTGTGTGTGTGTGTGTGTGTGTATCTGATTTTTAGCGGTCTACAAAAGCCACTCCTGTACCCTACTCGGCAAACCCAAATAATATTTAAGTACCAACAATAGAGTGTAGGGCATACCAAGAGAGAAATCTGAGTGCTACTAGAATCCTCTACAATAATTTAGGTGAATACTCATTTATTAAACACATTGTTACTAAACTACATCCCACTATATATATGACAAATTTAATGACTGAAGTAGATAATGCTATTGTCTTCACAAGTGTACTACCCCAGGGTCATGCTTGAATATTCATACATATTCTAGTACCCTGCTGTCAGGAAGATAGTGGACATTAGTAAAGGAAGATGAGTGTGCTAAGGGATTAAAGGTATCCTCTGTGGGCAGTCCACGAATCATCAACATGTAGTGTGTAAAAAATGCATTCTGGAAATTAGAACAGTAGATCCAAGTCAAGAAACTAGGCTCAGTAAAATATGTGGGAATTAACAAGAGAGCAGAATGGTTTTCCTGAACTCTGCCCATTTATGGAAGAACTTTTCTAAGTTGTAGAGGAATGGAGAGAAAATGTCTGATCTAAGGAAGGGAAATTAGAAAGGCCAAGAATAGATCCTTGGATTCAGTCATATTAGCAAGTTTCCAAGAACTAAGAGGTTTACGGTAACAGCCAGAAGCAAGGAGACTAAAGTGTTATCATCAGATCCAGGTAAGGATGGGCTCAACTATATTAGTTATCAACTAACATTATATATAGTTATAATTTATATAATTTATAATTTATATTCATAATTATTAACTAATATGGCTGAACTCTATTAGTTGATTCATTGTTATTTTGATCCACTATCTTTTTGTTTTGTTTTGGGGCCAGACCCGGAAGCATTCAGGAGTTGCTCCTGGCTCTGTGCTCAGAAATCACTCCAGAGAACATATGGGATGCTGGGGATTGAACCCGGGTCCGTCCCAGGTCTGAGCCCCATACAAGGCAAATGCCTTACTGTTGTGCTATCACTCCAGCCCTGATCCATTATCTTACACGGGTTCTCGAGAACCAGACTGACGTTAAAATTCACCTGAGAGTAATTTTAGTTAGATGTTCTCCAAGAAAAATCAAGAAGAGAATAGAGGAAACAAAAACAAAGTCTAAAAAGGAAGTATTAGCTAAACAAAGATTCTATTGAAAGCAGTCTCAGAAGGTTGTTTCAGGTAGATTCTACCTGCATTTTACTGATCAGAAACAAAAAAGCTGGGCTTTTTGCTCCTTCTCCAAACATGTTTGTTTTGTCTTTTAGGCAAAACTCAGAGATGCTTAGTAGGCACACCTGAGTCTATACTCAGGGGTCACTCCTGGCTCTGCTCAAA
The DNA here is from genome assembly GCF_024139225.1 of Suncus etruscus. Taxonomy (NCBI): domain Eukaryota; kingdom Metazoa; phylum Chordata; class Mammalia; order Eulipotyphla; family Soricidae; genus Suncus; species Suncus etruscus. The sequence goes on along the minus strand of NC_064862.1, from coordinate 7,751,836 downwards.
GAACTAAATGTAGTGCCAGGATTCAAAGCAGGGTCACAGAGACAAACTCATGCTAGACAAGGACCTTAATTGTTGTACTATTTCTCTGGCCCTCCTTGAGAATCTTAGTAACTAAGTGTTGTCCTGGAAATACCTAAACAACCTGGCATTCCAACTCTTGGTGTTTCTAACCTGAGTGAATCAGATGGCTCCAGAGATAGCTGGCAAAGACCAAGTCAGCTAGGCTCATCTCAGAGGAAAAGAATCAGAGAAATCAAGACAGGAGCAGACAGAGCATTGAAAACATGCTGCTGTGGGGCTGGAGAGACCTTATAGCAAGTAGGGTGCTTGCCTTGCACACAACTCTGGCCTCCCTTAATGGTTTCCTAAGCTCCTCCAGTAGTGTCTCCTAAGTGCAGAGCCAGGAGTAACCCCTGAACATAACCGGGGAAGTGAGCCCAAAAAAGAAAATAAATAAATGAATAAATAAAAGTATGCTATCGAGCCCTGAGCAGAACACCAGTAATGTCCATCTCAAACCTGCAATCTAGATTCTGCTTTTAATTTTCACTAAAGAATAATCTCTGAAGTGGGGCTGGAGGAATAGCACAGCCCTAGGGTGTTTGTCTTGCATGTGGCTGAATCAGGACCAATCTGAGTTCCATTCCCCGGGTCCCTTATGGTCCCCTGAGCCTGCCAGGAGCGATTTCTGAGCACATAGCCAGGAGTAACCCCTGAGCGTCACCGGGCGTGGCCCAAAAACAAACAAACAAACAAACAAACAATGATCTCAGAGGAGGGTCTTTGGCCTAATCATATTACTATGCAGCCCTAAACCTAATCTCAAAATCACTAAAAAACAACAATAATAACACTACATAAAAGTACTTCATTTCCTCAGTCATTATTCTGTCTCTTGGATATCTATTGTCTATGGAGAGAGAGTCATGGTGTTAGATGATTCCAAAATGGTTTCCCTGACCCTTAGATTTCTTCTCATGTCTTCTAGATTCATCTCTAGAAACAAGATGTTGTACCTGATTTAAATTGCTTTCTATTCTGTGAAAGATCCATCACATTAGATCAACGGAACTTTGACATCAGAAAATAGGATTTTCAAAAACAGAATAAGAAGAAAATACTGGTTCATGTGTATTGATGTGAAGTTGGGGGAGTGATATTATTCCTGAAAGGAAAGGAGAAAAGATGATCTATTAAACACTTATCAACCAGAGTACAGTGTGAAACTATGATTTATAATAAGTATATATTTTATCTTCATCTCATACCTAGCACTGATCTCCTAAAATCCTTGGAATTTCTTACGTGAGGAAAGCTATAAATGTATCTTTTGTTAGGTTAACAAGCTAAATTGGAAAAGCCCTTGAGTAACCTAAGGTTGGAAGCTCGTTTCCAGGGGAACCAACCACAAGATTAGAGAGTTAGAGCTTTCATTCCTCACATCCCAAATTCAGGAAGTGGAAAGAAACTGGGGGTTGGATCAATCTCCAGGCCAATGATTTAATCAATTGTAACCTTACAATGACATCTTCATAAAAAAGAAAAAAAAAAAGTAAAAGGACAGGGTTTGGAGAACATTTGTTTAGTAAACACATAGGGGAAATGGCTCACCTGGAGAGGTCATTGAAAGCACTGTGCCCTTTTCCAGCACAATGTAGCTCTTCCATCTGGCTATTCCCTTTATATCCTTTTATATTAAACCAGTAAGCTAGTAAGTAAAATGCTTCTCTGAATTGTGGGAGATTTTCTTGTAAATTAATAGAGCATGAGGGAATAGTAGAAACCTCTAATTTATAGCCAGACTATCAGAAGTACAAACCTGTCCAGAAGACTAGCTAGTACTGAGAGCAGATCCTGGGAGATTGAACCTTTACTGTGAAATCTATCAACTCTTGGTAGTATCAGATTTGAGCAGAAATATAGTATACTTAGGTGTTCAGAGAACCACTGTATATGTAGGGAATCCCTAACCAATATTGGATTGGATCCAGGAGCATGACCTAGAGGCACTTGACAATAGAATCTTTGGAGGACATAGGCAGAATCAGGGCCTCCTGTGAATTGAATTAACTAAGGTAAAAATAATATTTTTAAATATTCAAAGTCAAGCCAGAGAGTAGATCTCATAGGTAGCTGAAAAGAGTGTTGAAATTTTTTTTGTGAACTTGTTAGTTTTTTTTTCTTGAGTTAAAGCCACAGGGAAATGCAACATTATTTATTTTGCTTGAAATTTGAGACATCTCTATGCAAGTTTTCTGTATCTAGAAGAAAAAACTTCAAGTTTTTTGGACATTGCTTTCCAAATGAGTAGAAACAGCATCATTTACTAAACCTGTCCTATCAAAACAACAGTTACAAACATTGGTTCCTCCACCTCCCAAGAAGAACATACACATAGTATAACAAATGCAAACAATGTTGTACCCTACTTATTCAAGAAGAATGCTCAGTAAATCACTTAATGTTGTCTTCTGACCTTCAAATTGGTAAGTAATTAACTTATTTAAAGAAAAAATAGTATGCATTTTGCATCTGGATAGACATATGAGCTAATACCAATAGCAGTATTGTAAAACATCAAAAAAAATGTTTAAGCTTTCAAACTTATTAAGTTTCCAGAGCCAATGATCACTTTTAAAAAAAAAAAAGTAAGACTTAGGGGCTGGAACAGTGGGGCAGCAGTAGGGTATTTGCCTTGCACGCTGCTGACTTAAGACGGACCACAGTTAGATCCCTCAGCATCCCATATGGTCTCACAAGCCAGGAGCGATTTCTGAGCGCATAGCCAGGAGAAAGCCCTGAGCATCACCAGGTGTGGCCCAAAAAGAAACCAAAAGCAAACAAACAAACAAACAACAACAAAAAAATAAGATTCAGCTGAATCTTACCCTACAGCAGATAGGGTGCTTACCTTGCAAGTGGCCAACCCAGATTCAGTCCCTGCATCTGATACAGTTTCCTGAGCACTGCTGGGAGTGATTCCTGAGCTTAGATTCAGGAGTAAGCCCTGGGCATCAGTGAGAGTATGTAGGAAAAAAATTTTATATATATATATATATTTCAAAGGAATATGTCCATTTATGTTCCTGGAGTTACTTCTATTGCATGTAGAAATGCCATACAACTTGCCATTGTACATCTTGCTCCAATTCTGTTTCTTGTGACCTCATAATGATAGCTTGCATTTGGCCATACTGAAAGCATCTATATAACAAAAAATGACAAGAGCTACACACTTTGTCTATCATTTCCTGAGAGTTTATGCTAAGCATTCAACACACCCTACATTTTTAGCCAAAGCCCCAAAATATTCATGTACATTGGTACTCAAATCAAGGAGAAGTAGAACAGAAGGAAATTCAAAGAAAACTTTAATGGTCTTAATTGAATGTAACCTTTGCAATTTTACAATGACATGCTAGAACCATGACTCTATAACTGAACCATGACTCTATAACTGAGGAGTTATAAACATTGTCTTCCTTTGTTTCTTGATTTAGTTATCAATTTCTTTTGACCGTTCAAACCTTGTTCAAACATTACCTCATCAGAAAAGTTATCTCTAAACACCTCTGTTATCCTCTACCCCTCACACTCTTCTGCTTTCCCTCAGAGCTCCACCTACAGCACTACCTTTCTATTCACAAAGAACTTAAGCTCTACAAACACATACTCAGTTGTACTCTGTTCAATGATGTTTCCCAATACTAATCCCAGCGCTTGTTTGTAGGTGTTTAACAAACATGGAGGCCACATACTATGAATGCTGTAGAAAGATATTTATAAAGGCTGTTGAATAGAGTCTTTAAAAGATTCTTGTACACATTTTAGAATGATACAGTTAAACCTTATTGTTCACATATTCTGCATTTGCAGATCTTATAAAATCTGCCCACTCATTAAAATGTATTTGTAACCACAAAATCAATACTCTCAGCACTTTGGCTGTCATTCATGGATATGCACAGAGCAGTGAAAATTTGGAGTCACCCAATGCTCCTTTTCCCTGCTGAGGTTAAACAAGGTGACTCTGCCTTCATATTTTAGCTCTTTTATCATAAACAAGGGTCCTTTTCATGATTTATCTAGTGTGATGTTTTTGCATGCGATTTTTCGGCTATAAATGCCCCCAAATATAGTTTTAAAATGCTATGGAATGTTTTAAGTGCAAAGAAGTCTAAAATATGTCTTATGAGAAAATATAACTGTTAGGTGAGCTTTGTTCAGGCATGTAATTATAGAGCTGTTTTAATAAATTCAAATATAAAAAGCATACATTGAATAAGATGTCCTTAAACAGAAATGCATCTATAAAATAAGAGTCATTAATTGGTCCATTAGTGAAGATTCCAAGCAGAGGTTCAAAGGAACCTAACCTTCTCATTCCCTGGGAGCAAACATACAGAATTCAGTAATTCAATATTTGAAGCAACTTTATAGATAAGAAATATCACCAAAAAAATGAGCATCAACTCTACACATGAGCTCTCTTTGTTTGGGAATGATAAAGACAAGAAACTTATCCAAAGAAAAATATCTAAAAATAAATAGGCAAAATTTTCTCAGTACTTTCTGGTGAAAAAATTAAGAAAATATAAGTTTCATATTGTACCCTTTTTAATACTTTCATGATTTTGACCATTTTTTTAACAACTGATATTTTGCTAACTTCCCAAACCAGTATTTTTGACAACTTAAAATGGTAATTATTCTTTTAAAAAAGTTCATAAACTTAAAACAAAAATTTGAAAAATAAAAAGGTTATATGATATTTTGATATTTTCCTTCCAAAAGAAACAAAAAGAATGTGCTATAAAGGTAAACAAATAAATACATAAAAAAAAGAGACCAGGCTTTCTCCTGAGCCATCTAAGTTGGAGCACTGCTATGAAGTTGGTGATTTCTTGGTCATGGTCTTATGTGTGACATGAACAATGAAAACAGTATAGCTGATGGGTCATATGGATGTATGTACATTTGGGTCATATGGATAAATGTGCATTTGGAGACACTCAAGTCTTCTTCTTCAGGCTGCTGATTCCTGCCCTGTGCTTTGGCAAACAAGAGACATTTTAAAAGGCCCCTGCTCGAGAGGAAGCCATAACCATACCACCCAGAGCAGCTCCTGAGGACACAGCAGAGAAGATCTCCTGAGGGCATTTCAGCGGGGTGGGGGTGGGGGGGTAAGACTGCCTCTGCCCACAAAGAGCAAAACAAGAGGAGCACAGTCACAAAGCAAAGCCCACAAAGCAAAGCAAAGCAGCTTCACACATCTTCTAGTCAATGAACCCCAACACAACACTTAGAAAACTCCACGATACAAGCATGACAATGGGGAAACAATGTAGGCCCACACCATATATAGAGAATAAAAAAGGCAGCTCTAATGACCCAAAAAGTGCCAACATCCAATTTAGCCTCTCAAATAAGGAGTTTAGAGAAGAAATATGGAAGATCCTCATAGAAATCAAAGAAAGCATGGATCAAGCTGAAAGAACCACAAATAAGAATCAAGAGGACATGAAGATAGAAATAAAAAATCTCCAAACTGAAATAACGAGACTGAAAAACTCCATAGATGAAATGAAAACCTCAATAGAAAGCCTCTCCAATAGAGTAACAGCAGCTGACAGAATCAGAGAGCTGGAAGATGAGATGCATAACAACTCCACACAACATAAAAGATTAGAAAAGAGTCTTGGGGCCAGAATGATAGCACATCCATAGGGTATTTGCCTTGCACATCACTGACCTGGGGTGAGCCCAGGTTCAATCCCCGGCACCCCAGATGGTTCCCAAGCCTGCCAGAGTGATTTCTGAGCACAGAGTCAGGAGTAAACCCTGAGTGCTGCCAGATGTGACCCCAAAACAAAAACAAACATAAAAAGAGCCTTAAATAAAATGATCTGATATCAAAAAAAATCCTCAAAGGATGGGAACAGACTAAAATAGAAGTCTTTGATAAACTCAGCAGAAACAACATACAAATCATTGGAGTCCCAAAGACCCAAGAAAAAAATCCCCAGGAAGAATCAACAGTCAAGGACATCATTACAGATATTCCCAAAGCTAAAGAATGTATGCAAAAAAATTCTGCATATCCAAAGAGTACCAACTAAAAGAGACCCGAAAAGCACCCGAAAAGCACCCCAAGACATATTCTAGTCACAATAAGGAATCCCATAGATAGGGATAGAATACTGAAAGCAGCAAGACCAAAAAAGAGAAATTACATTCAAAGAAGCATGCTTAAGATTTACAGCAGACCTGTCACAAGAAACCCACAAGGCCAGAAGGCATTGGTGGGATATAGTGACAAAGTTCAATGAAATGAATGCTTCACCTAGAATATAGAATACTGTTCCCAGCAGACTTATGTTCATATTTGAAGAAAGTATATATATATATATATATATATATATATGTTCATGAATAAACAACAACTCCGAAACTTTACAGACTCAAAACCAGCCTTAAAAGACAAACTAACAGGTCTACTTTAAGACAAGATAGACAAAAAGATACACCAAACTCTTACATAAAGATGACAATAAATCCCATGACAATTATCTGTCTCAATGTCAATTAACTAAATGCACCAGTTAAGAGACACAGAGTGGCAAAATGAATCAAATAGCTGAATCCAACGTTCTTCTGCCTATAAGAAAAACATCTGAATATTCAGAATAAACATAGACTCAAAATAAAAGGTTGGAGGAGAATCATCCAAGTAAATAACTCCCTTAAAAAAGCCATGGTGGTCATATTAATATAAGATAAAACAAACTTCAGTTAGACTTAGAAAAGTTATAAGGATAAAGACAGTCATATAGTAATAAACAAGGGATATGTATAACAGGAGAAAATCACACTTCTAAACATGTATGTACCCAATGAGAGACCAGAAAAATAGTTAATAAAATTGTTGACAATCTGAAAGAAGAAATCAACAGCAACACAATAATAGTGGGAGACCTTAACACTGTCCCGCCACCCCTTGATAGGTCAACCAGGCTGAAATCCTACAAAAATATACTAGCTCTAAAAGAAGAAATGGAAAAAAGTGGCCTAGTAGAATATATAGGGCACTCCATTCCCAAAAAAAAACTGACTAACTTGACAGTTTTTGGGTCATCAGAATTGTCGTCTTCATTCTCTATGCCTGGTGTTGGCCTGCATTGTTTTTCCATTGTCACGCTTGTATTGTGGATTTTTCTACGCGTTGTGGTGGTGTTCATTGCTAGAGGATTTGTGATGCTGCAAAGCAAAGTGGAGTGGCCGCTCCTCTGGTTCCACCCTTTGTGGGCGGGACCTCTCATCTCTGAAGAAGACGAGCCCTTAGAAAACAATGGCACCGAACAGTAGAGAGGAGGCCTAAGTTGTTTGCCATGCTTTAGGTCACACAGCAAAAGCCAGCTCCACTGTCTGTGTGCAGGACCACTCACTTCTGAAGAAGACGAGCCTCAGGAAACAATGGCGAAAAGGATCAAAATACCAGGCCACAAGACAGCAGAGAGAAGGACAAAGATGTCTGCTGTGGTTCAGGTCACACAGCGAAAACACATTACCAGAAAACTGGTTACACAAGGGTCATTCTCCAGGATAGACCACATGCTGGCCCATTTTCTTCTATAAAATCAAGATGATAGAAATTGTACAGACTACCTTCTCAGATCAAAATGCCCTGAATTTAGAAGTGAACTACGAAGAGACACAGAAAAACTTTTAACACATAGAAATTAAACAACTCACTACTGAAAAACCAGAGGGTCAAAGATGAAATCAAAGAGGAAATCAAAAGATTCCTGGAAACAAATACCACTGAAGACAGAAGTAATCAGAATTTATGGGACATAGCAAAAGTGGTACTAAGAGGAAAATTTATAGCTTTGCAAACACACATCAGGAAGGAAGAAGAACCTACACAAATAATGACACAGTTTATAAAACTAGAAAATGATCAACAAAAGGAACCAAAAATAAGTAGGCAGAAGGAAATAATAAATCTTATAGATGAAATCAATGAAGTTAAAAGCAAAATAACAATCCAAAAGATTAATGAAAACAAAAGTTGGTTCTTTGAATAAACAAGATTGATAAACTACTAGCAAAACTCACAAAGAAAGGGAGAGAGAGAAACAATCAGAATTAGAAATGAAAAAGGGGAGATCACTACAGTTACTCCTGAGAATCAAAGGGTAATCAACAACTATTTGAGAAACTCTATGCCACAAAAAATGAGAACCTGGAAGAAATGAATAAATTCTTGTACTCATCACCTCCCACTATGGACTGAGGGTGTCACTTGGGTAATTGTCCTACCTATGTTGTAGTTGCGTTTGTACCACCATAGACTTGATGGCCAAACTCTGTAGTCATCAGCTGGGAGAGTTGGAGAGCTGCAATTTTTCCTCTAGAGTCAAACAGCACTTGATGTTTATATGATAAACTAGAAATTAGGAATCTTCACATGAGAAGAATTTCCAAAAGAGACACGGTTAGCATGGGCTAAGGTCTGGTCAATGGGCATTAAATTGCACTTTATTTCTTTCTCAAGTACATTTATTTTCTTAAATAGGCATAATTTCTCCAATTTAAAAGAAAAAAACATTTCCAGAGCATTTATTGATCCCGTAGCATAAGCATTTAAATAATTAATGAAGTGAGTATAAAATCTGTGCATTTGGGGGAGGGGGAATCCTATTCGAGTTAATCTTATTCCAAGCCTTGCAAGTTAATGTAATTGAATTTTAAGTAAAGTGGATCTCCATTCTTCCCATTTCTAATATATTTAACTGAATGATAATAATTTTTATCCGTATATTTAAAAGTCATGATGGACTAAGGACATGCTTCTCTGGGGGGAGGTTTTGTTCTGTATCTATAAATCTGCAAGAAAGGAAAAACAGTGAACCTTAATTAGAACCTGGCCTTGATCATTTTTAGAGCAGGTATATTCTGGGAAAACTTTTAGAAAGCATAACTAATACTCAGTAAAACAAATACAGCTTTAGAATTTTGAGTTAACTTCATCTAATGAGCTGATAATGAAAAAAATTTTAGGACTATTTGCCTAAGGGATTTAGGCTTTGTTATTGGAAAATAAGAAATTCTAGAGTCTGAGAAAGGCCCTTTGGCTCAGCATGATTGAAACTTTCAAATTCCCTGATTTTAGCTCTCTATATTTTCTCAATTTACAAATGCTGTATTCATTTCTTTGAGAAAATAATAAAATGATGCTATAGCTTTCTGAACTTTTTCTTTGACTTTTTTGTACATGTCTTCTGGGTGAGACCATTTTTGGCAATAGAATCTTTTATTTTTTTCCCCTTCCTTCCTCCCTTCCTCCCTTCCTCCCTTCCTTCCTTCCTTCCTTCCTTCCTTCCTTCCTTCCTTCCTTCCTTCTTTCCTCCTTCCTTCCTTCCTTCCTTCCTCCTTCCTTCCTTCCTTCCTCCTTCCTTCCTTCCTCCTTCCTCCTTCCTTCCTCCTTCCTTCCTTCCTTCCTTCCTTCCTTCCTTCCTTCCTTCCTTCCTTCCTTCCTTCCTTCCTCCCTCTTATTTCCTTTTCATCTTTTGCTGTCCTATTTGTGCAAGGCCAGATAGGCCATTTTAGTATAAGCATGAATAGACTAATTGGAACAATATTAATATCCTTCACAATTTACAAAAATATTGGCCTTGTGAAGTGTCATGTTCCTCAGGGGGAATAAGCTGCTTCCTTATTAAGCCCTTTGGAAAAACAGAAATAGCTATCCTGAACCCTTCAGTGTTGGCAAGGCTTTCTAGCCTGGTGCTCTTAAAGGAAAAGAACAAAGGAAACAAAATCGCCTTTAGAAATTTTCTTCTAAAGCAACCTGCATACAATGAAATATATTTTAAAAGCAATCACTGAGTCAGGCTTGGAATAGGTCAATTTCATGGGAAGAAAACAGGTACTTGCACAAATTTGGTTTTGAAAAAGTCAGGCCTGGAGCTCAAGTGATCTTCATATAAGAATCCACATCATCCCCTATGTTTTTTCTTTTTGATAAAGAATCCTAGTGATCCTTATGATGTTAACAGCCTGGATGCAAGTCTGGCTCCTATTCTGGGTTCTGGTTCATATCAGTTCTACCATACTGCTTGGTTTTCTTTCCCTCCAAATTTTGGCTGAAAAGCTAGAACCAGGAATTTTACCATATCTAATGGCACCATTAGCATTAACTCCTATACCACCCCCATTTTTAGTCCACTGCTCAGATTCATCTCACTTGCTTTTATATATAAAATTGCTTATCTTCACTTTAACACCAGAATCTCTCTCTCTCTCTGCATTTGTGTAACATATCTCCCTCAGTTTCCCTCTTTTATTTTCTCAATATTACTTTCTCAAAATTTTGGCCTTCAGACTGTCTAGCTATTTTTATAACCTATTCTTTTCTAGGTGCTGTATCCTCTTCATTTTCCCTTTATATCATTCAGATCTCTTACTCCCTCTGTTTCCACCCTTACTACCTAACCCCAAATACTCTATCTTTTATTTTTGGAACATCCTATCACTAGCACTAAATTTATCTGCAACCAGGCTCTTCATTTCAGTCTTTTAATAGTTATCATACCTTGTATGACCCCATACATTGCCTTAAAATGTCATTTTGAGTATTTTGCCCTTTGTTCTCGTTTTTTCCAGGCTTCTTTACCCACATTTAATCATCTTTAATAAAACAACAAGCAGTTATCATCCATGAGCTTAGTACTGGTGGCAATATTATGTTCCATAGATAAACCACTCTTAATTTTTACTATAACCTTAAGTTTTATTATTTACATTTAAATTAAAAAATCAAAAAGAATAAGCAGCTCTTTCTGTAGAAACTAGAAAGAACAGAACTAGTTTACTCATCAATTTCCTTTCCAAATCCATACCCTGTTTTCATTATGAAGGTCTACTACTGCTGAATGGATCTCATTCTGCCTGCGATTTTAACAGCCTCATCCACTAGCTCTTCTGACAAACTACTTGCTACTTCACAAGCTTTGTTTCCCAGAGCTTGCATGGGATCTGTAATCCAGTCCCACCAATTCAGCTAGTCTCGTCAAATCATCAAATCTCTCTGCACCTCCACTTTCTCATAAACCCTGATAATATCACTCATCTCAGAGAAATCTTACAAGACTGAGACATCACATGATGTTCATCTGTTTCCTCTGTTAAAAACAATCCCCTCTCACCTTTCAACCTAGCAAAGAAGCAATACAAATTCAGCATTCACTTTCATAATATTTCATCAAGCTCTCTAATTTTATCTTTACATTGACAACATATTTAGAATATGACAGATTATCTTGCTCATCTACAGATTATGTTCTGTTATTCTATTCATCCTTATGTTTTGCCTTTCTCTTCCCAAAATAATTGTAAATTTTCAAAGCTTGCAGACCTTATTTCTTGTATGCTCCCCAATCAGAAATTAATACAGTGCTGAGCACCTTTTGCCTCCAAAGTGGCAACCTCAGATTAACAATTCGTAAATTATTATTTGTGATGTTAAATTCATTTCTTTTCTCCTTTTTTTGCTGTGGTTAAATGTATCAGTTACATTCTTCTTTTTTAAATTTGTGTTCAGATACCATGATTTCCAAAGTTATTTACAACAAGGTTTCAGGCATACAATGTTCCCAACTCTAAGCTTACCATGACCCCATCCCTCCACCAGTGAGGCCAGGTTTTCTCCCACTCCCACCCTGACACTTTGACACATACACTTTTAGTCTTACTTATAGTTTGGGTCCTTTAAATTCTGACACCAGCCTACATCATAATAGTCCAACCCCACTGCCCAAACCCTAGTTATTTGTTCATTCCTAAACAGTTAAAGAGAGTAAGGGAAGGTCACCATCAGGAAAACAGGAGTAAGTGAGAAGATACAGAGCAAGACTTAGAGCTTGAAAAAGTCAGAGACCCAACAGGCTGAGTTTTCTGGTTGAGGTTGAAAGTGTTGATTCTGGAACTCATCCAGCAGAGTTTGAATCCTACCTGTAGAACCATGGGCTGATTTTTCAACCTCTAGGCCTCAGTTTCCTTACTTATAAAATTTGAATCATTGAAGAACCAGAGTACAGAGTATAGCAGATAGGGTGTTTGCCATCCATGCTACTTACTGTTCCAGGTTCACTTCCACATACTCCACATATTTTTCTGAGCACAACTAGGAGTGATTCCTGAATGCAGAGCGAGGAGTAAGCCCTCAGCACTGCTGGGTGTGGCTCAAAAACAAACAAACAAAAATTGCATTATTGGTTTGGCTTCTGGGGGAAAAGTTTCTGAGATAAAAAAAAAAAATTATAGGGGATTCTCTCAGGAACAACAGCAAAAAGATAGCAAGGAAGCCAAAGAGAGGAAAGAATGAAGTTGGACTGTGAAGCAATTGCAACAAAGCCTCAACTCTGCAGAAAACTCTGAAATAAGTCAATCAGAACTTTGTCCCTGAGAACAGACAATTAGATGCCAGCTATCCTTCAAAAGGTACATGATGTTGAAGTAGTTATCTTCTTATTTATTTTTTTAATTCATGATTTACAAAACTGTTGATAACGGGTTTCAAGCATTCACTGTTCAACTCCAAATCATCACTATTGTCAGTATCCCTTCTCCAATGTCCCAAGATTTTTTTTTTCTCTCCCCAACCCATCTCCTTAGCAAATGCTTTTTAATTTTAATTTCGTTCTTAAAACGTGTATCACAAGTTTACACTAGTCTATATACTCATGGTTTTGATATGCAGTTACCTCAGCTATATTTATTTATTGACTTATTTATTATGGTGGTATGAGGCTACACCTAGCCATGCTCAAAGCTATTCTCAGTGGTGCTCATGGAAATATAAGTGGTGAAAAACCAGGATTGAACATGTTCAATTCCAAGTGCCTTAACCCTATCTCTCCAGCCTTATTTATTTTTGAATGGTGTTAAGGATCTGGATCAATCTCAGCACCTAAAGCCTCATGTAGGTAAGGCATGTGATCTACCACTGAGCCATATTCCTGGCCTGAGGCATCTCCTTCCAGTCAAGGGCATTTTCTAGGAGGGAGTGAGCTAAAGGCTGACTTTAGGAAATGAAGAAACCAATGTTTTGTTCCGATGAAGCAGAATCCATTTTACATAGCATCCATACTACCTGGAAAAAAGAGGAAGTGAATTAATACCCATAACTCGATTAGGATAGTAGGTGGCATAGCTAACCCAAGATAACTGTTCACTCTTGCCTCAGCTTCATTGCCAAGAAAGTTTTGTTATACCTGAAAATTTCTAATATCAGGAGAAAAACAAGTAATAGTATTTCTTTTTATTTTAGTGCCTTAAGCAGCCAAATTTTGTAAATATTTATGCATTCATTTATTATTTGAATGGATTTGCTTCCACCTACTATATGCCTTCACTTGTATTTTCAAGTGTTTATTTCCATAATGTCGATCACAGCTTAAAGCAAATGCAGTTGAACAGAATTTTCTTAACTAGAGTCATTGCTAAATTCACCAGGGCCATTGTGAGTTATTAAAGAGTGAATTAATACATAAAGATAGATATATAAAGCAGATTAATACATAAATTAATGCTGATAGTTTTTAAGAGAAAGATGAAAGTTTTAAGAACAATTTAGGGGCATACTTTAAGACTTTTAAGACTAAAACTGAACATCCCTGAATAGGGTCCATTTCAGGCACATTCTGGGGCTTCTCTCAGCTTTTGACAATTTTCATAAGACATCTTTGTCCCATATCACCAGCCTTAATCTAAAGGACTGGGACTATTATTGTAAAGGATCAAATATATACCTGTAATTACCAAATGTTAAATTTAGAAAAAAATTATATTATTGCTCTTGCTCTCACCATGCATATCATTATTGCTTAACTTAACAATTTTCTAGCAAAGTAAGTTTAATAGAATTATCAATTACACATTTAGTTTTCTGTCATCGTGAATTTTATCTAACAGTATTTAATAAATGTGCAAATGAGCGTAAATTTCTTGATAATAAACATTACCTCACTTGATCTCTAGACTTTTGCCTTCCTCCTCTTCCTCAACACAATATGTCCAAAAGCTACTGAAGACACCATATTATCCCTTGAGGCAAGAAATGATAGCTTATTTATCCTTGTCTTCCTATTGTTCCTTTTACAAAGTAGAAAAGGCAAAAAAGTCATCATTTTATACATAGTTAGTACATACTTTGCTAGTGCTAGATGCTATACAAATGGCTGAAAATAAAACATTGAACTAAAAGTAAAGTGTTCTAATCACTTCTAATCACATCTGGTTTATAATAGAAGAGGCAAACTATTTTTAAAAAATTTATTATTTATACTTCAAAACTGATTTGACGAAAAAGTATAGAGTGAGATAAGTGATAATTTTAAAGAAAGTTGCTCCCATTTGGGCAGAAAAAGAAAAAAGTGTCAGAGCATTAACTAGTTAGTGGGTAGGGAAAGTACTTTCTTTGCCTGGGTTCAATCCCCAATATTCTGTAAGGTTCCCCAGGAATGATCCCTGAGCACAGGGATAGAAATAAGGCTTGAGCACAGCAGTGAGTGGTCCAAAAACAAAAACAAAATAAAAAGAAAAAGAGAGATAAAAAAGAAAGAAAGAGAAAGAAAGATGTCAATAAAGGTAGTTGCACTAAATCTATGATTAAAGGGATGAAGCAGTCAGGAGTTGGCAAGACTGTTAGGTGGAGAGTTCCAGGCAAAGAATATATCATAAATAGTCTATGGAGGAACTTCAATATTCCCCCTGGCAGATGGACAGGACCATTTGCAATTTTAGAATGCAATTCACCGACAAATATGACTGAAAACTTAACATTCCATTTTTTATAATTTGCTTACTTCAAAAACAGTGATAAGAATAATATAATAAGTCTTTATTTGACAGTGAAATATTTATTTCACTAAAAGTCACCAGCATGATAGGTGTTATGAATACAAGCTAGAGCTGGGAGCTGTGACTCAGTGGTAGAATATTTGCCTTACATGCATTGGGTTACAGGTTCCAGCCTTGTCACCCTACCCTTCCTCATCATAGCACTGTTGAATGTGATCACAGCCTCTGCCAGTGTGATCTCTCACACTGTTACCAAGTATGCAAACATGCAGAGTAATGTGTGAGGGGGGCACCCTCACTCTCTTCCCCAGCACAACGCAACAACAATGGGAAGAGAAGCAGGGCAAATAAAGTGAAAGCAATCAGGAAACAAACCATCTTTGAAAAACAAGAATACAGGCTGAAGTAGATAGCATTTGTCTGCCAGGAATTTACACTTTGGCCAGAGGGTTGAGTAACAGATGATTACATAAAGGGAAAGTTCTGGGAAGGGCCCAGGCCAGAGAGATAAGGCTCCAGAGGGGACCCTCAACTTCAAAAAGAGGCCTTCCCCACTAGAACCAGAAGTGGCAGATCCCTGTAGCATGCACTCAACTGTCACTGAGCAAGAAGCCACTGCCTCCCTTGTGGAAAAGCCTTCTTAGCCTCCAAGTCTTGGAGTGCCTCATAAGAACCTGATCCACAAACACTACAAGAGGGAAAACGAGGGCTATACGGGAGCGAAAGGGGGTATATGACTATTTAAACCTTCAAAGTATTTTTAAAGAAATAAAACAAGTTGAATTCTCTTCCTGTGGAACTAATGCATCAGCAAACAATTCCATTCCACTTTAAAAACTAATCCAAGTAAGATACTACTAGTCTATCTATTTCTAATTCAGTTTTTTCTTAACTCGACCATAATGCCTCCTGGAAATATATTTTATTGGGGTCGGAGAGATATCATGGAGGTAGGGTGTTTGCTTGCAATCAGAAGGACAGTGAATCCCATATGGTCCCCCGAGCCTGCCAGGAGTGATTTCTGAGCGTAGAGTCAGGAGTAACCCCTGAGTGCTGCCGGGTGTGACCCAAAAAACAAATATATATATTTTCATCAAACTCTTTTGATTTAGCAGATCTCAACTGCCAATTTACAAGAGCCAGTTTGGCATGGCCTACCATATACATCCCATACATCCCATATATATATATATATATATATATATATATATATATATATATATAAAGATGGTAACCGCACTCTTGGCATTTCCTATGTAAGGGAGCTTTGCTAGGAGATTGTAATATCTTGCTGTATTAGACACCACTCATTTGGGGCCTTGTTATCTCCCCAGATATGACCCCAATTATTATTATCATTATCATAATTATCATTAGCTAAATTACTCAATGGCAAATACCTTTTTATCTGGGGGAGCCAGAACACTGCAATAGAGTTCTTTCTCCTTTTCCAGCAAAAGACGGTGGTGTCACTTGCCTCTCACAACTAATTTCCTGCCTATTTGTGAATAAGAAGGGAACTCTGGGTGAACAAAAATCTGGAGAGAAAGTGAAAGCAGAAAGAACTAGAGAAATAGAAAGCAGAAAAAGAAAAGAGAACTAGAAAGCAGAAAGAGAAAGCAAAAGAACTAGACAGAACAGTCGGGAACAGGAGAGGAGAATGCCAAGTAGGTTACCAGTGTTTCAAAAGTTAGAAAAATCTGAGCAGCTACTTCTTTGAAATGTTGGCCACATTTTATATGAATAGGTATTCCCAAGAGTTTAAATGTCTTGCATTTTTGAGGAACTCAATTTAGTTCCAATCAGAGTGCCAAATAGACTGGTGGACTCAATAAATATTACTCAAGAGCTTTTACTCAAAGCAAATTTTTCTTTCAGAAGAACTTCATACACTTAACCATGATTGATCAACATACATGGTGAGAAAGGGGGATTGAGATTGTTTTTTTTTACTGCACTTTGTATTTAGGTAAAGTGCCAGACAAATCCATTTTAATACCTAAGGTCACGGGGCCAATCAAAAGTGATGCTAAGATTATGTCAATGCATTGCCCTGCCTTCCTCTCTGTATCATAATGGATTTGTGATTTAAATAGAACCATCCTTTAGCCATAAGACAAACAAAAGAGGGTTCTTTTGTAATGGACATGTTTTTTTCTTCCTTCGAGAAAGTAACACCCTTTAAAGAAGATATCTATTTACCCTAAATGTAAAACATTCATAAAATCTCTCTAAACATTTTCCTACTAATAGTGAAACCCAGATTCATGCAGGAATGTTGTACAAGAACCATCAACTTCCACCTAATATTTCTTTGAAAAACAATTTTTATTTCGATTCATGCTTCATTTCATGCTTTTAAGAGATCTATATCTGAGAAGTTAGGGAGTTATGATGCAGAAATTACTGCACTTGCAATGGTCCTCAGCACTTTGTTTGCCTCTGGTAAAGTAACTCAACTTTTCAATTGTAAACGTGGTCTCTTGGTTTCTCTAAAATGTTCTGGGAGGCCGTGAACATATACATAAACTCCTGCTACTGTTCACAAAGACATGGAGGTGGCTTTCACTAAAACCCCAGCATTACAATGAAAAATGGAGGATCCACTATCAGATTCAGGTCCTTTTTCCACGGATGACACCTTCCTTGTGCCCAGTAGATCTCTTCAGAATCCAAAGGCTTAAGGATGTCACTGTGGTTTTTTTGTTGTTGTTGTTTTTTGTTTGTTTGTTTGTTTTGGTTTTTGGGCCACAGCCAGTGATGCTCAGGGGTTACTTCTGGCTCTCCTGGCTATGTGCTCAAAAATCGCTCCTGGCTTTGGGGACCATATGGGATGCCAAAGATCGAACCCAGGTCTGTCCTGGGCAGCCTCGTGCAAGGCAAACACCCTACTGCTCTTCTATTGCTTCAGCCCCCATTCACTCTTACCTGGAAAGCATTGACAGTTACCTGACACTTTCTGCAGGGGATATACATATACAGGGAGGAGGAGAGCCTCTCAACAATTTAGAATATCAATAAAATTTTGTCTCTGCAATTACAATATTTGGTAGCATTTGCCACCGTATTTCCACACACCTTGAGAGTATCTCACTTTATAGAATCAACATAAAATACCAAAAGAAAAAGAATTTTTAAAAAACAAATTTAAATTTTTTATTTTCAACAGTATGGAAATAAAAGCCCTGTATTTACCATTGAAAGAAGCATTTCTAAAACCTAAATAGTCTTTGTCTAATGCTCCATAAATAAATGGTGATGAATTCCAGTTGCTCGATTTGCATGTCCAGGCTCCATCCTGCCTCTACACTGTGAGTAAGGTTCAGGAACATAGGGACAGGGCTTCATTCATTTCTAATTACATTTCTGTCTTCTAACAAAGGACTGAGAAAAGAAAAGAAAAGAAAGAAATAGTGGCTGAATCCCCAAACTAACTCTTTTTAACTTTTAACTTTTAATTAATTGAGTCTGTGAGAATAGAGTTGTAATGAGGGAAAATACATTTATGTAAAGAACTGGCTGTTGGGTTAGGGTTAGAGAGATGATATAGTGGGTAGATCACGAGCCTTGAATGTGTCCAACCTGGATTCAACCCCAACACTCCATATGGTCCCCAGAGTACTTCTTTCTAGGAGTGATTCCTGAGCACAAAGCCAGAAATAAGTTCCGAGAATCACCAATATGCCCCCTGAAAATGAGAGAGAGAGAGAGAGAGAGAGAGAGAGAGAGAGAGAGAGAGAGAGAGAGAGAGAGAGAGAGAGAGAGAGAGAGAATGACAGATACCTGCAGAGTAGGTTTTAGGATTTGCAGAAAAAGATATGGTTGAAGAAAATATCCAAAACTTAAAACTAAAGAAAATCACAGGGTAGGTTATTTGTACTAAAATGTGACTCTCTTAAGTCCCACGTCTCAAAGAAACCAAGTAGGGTTGTTGTTGTTGTTGTTGTTTGGGTGGGCTTGTCTTTTTGTTTTGTTTTGTTGTTTGGGGTCACATCCAGAGGTACTCAAGGATTACTTTAGTTCTGCACTCAGGCATTACTTCTGGCAGGCTTGGGGGATCATATGGGATGCAGGAGATCAAACCTAATGCTATATGCAAGGCAAATAAATGCCCTACCCTACACTGTACCACCACTCTGATTCCAGAAATCATGTGTTTTATATAAAGGGAATCTGAGGGACCCAGAATAGAGCAGCTGGTACTTACTTTTCTGCTAAGGTGGCTGCCACACCACAGGACCTTGATTCTCCTGAGAATTTTCCACCCAGTTCTGATCTACGATGTCTCCATAAAACTCCTTGCCCTCCTGAAAGCAACAGTTCTGAAAGTGACTTGGCCCTCGATGGCTGTGAATCCAGTTCATCTCTCTGGGGGCTGTGTGTTAGAGTTAAAAGGAAAGCAAATTCTACAGCAAGATATGAGGAACAAATTCTACAACAAGATATGAGGATCCCTTCACAAGGATCTCAAGTTCTTCCAGTGTTCCCCAGTCCTATCCTACACCTCAGTAGCCTTTACCGTCATTCTTACACTTTGCATTCATGTACACAATATAAAGAATCTTTTGATGTCTGTAACAGTCTCTGCACAGTCAGGATACCTTAGCCATGGGGAAAAAAAAGCATATGAAATATCTCTTTTCTGGCTTAGCATCTTCCCTTATTCCCAACTTTATACTTTAATGTCACCTCCTCAGCAATATTTTTGGTCACATCCAGTGTTTTTCAGGGCTTGTTCCTGACTCTGCGATCAGTAGTCACCCTTTGCTGGCTCAGGGGACCATATGGTGTCCTGGGGATAGAATCAAGTTCAGCTGAGTGCAAGTGTCTTACCTGATGAACTATCACTGCAACCCCAAAAATTCTAAAGATCAAGTGAGCACAACCATCATTTGAAGATTTCTTCCAATTCATAGGATTTTCTTATTTACTAAAACATATTTGTAACCCCTCATCCTCCACCTGATGCTTTTATGATCATTCACAGGCCTGGGCAGAATAGAGAAAGATATGAGGAGATACGAGATGAAGTTCAATATAAGACAACGTTCTCTCTTTGAGTAAAGCCCTCACACAGCTAAGTATTTAATCTACAATATAGTCAGTTCCCTATTTCTCACCTTTTGACGAGTGTGCTGGGATTTCACTTGATTAATATAAGACTCGTAAGCATTGGTGCTCAGGGATTATTTTTAGCTCTGTGCTCAAGGATCACTCATAACATGACTGGGGAAATCTTATGTAGTATCAGGATTAAACTGGGATTGGCTCAAAACCAAGGGTACTCAAATTTACTCATAGCTTTTAGCTCCAAGAGCACTCTTTACAATGCTCAGGAGAGTATATGCATTGCTAGTATGAAAGGCAGGTTGAACTGCAAGGCAATATCTTAACCATTTTTTTGGTTTGTTTTTGGGTCATACCCAGCAGCACTCAGGGGTTACTCCTGGCTCTATGCTCAGAAATCGCTCTTGGCAGGCTTGGGGGACCCTATGGGATGCCGGGATTCGAACCACCGTCCTTCTGTATGCAAGGCAAACATCTTACCTCCATGCTATCTCTCTGGCCCCACAATACCTTAACTTTAACTTAACCTTAACCTTAATTGTTGGTTCTAGGAATTCCACTTTTTAAGTGAATATCCTACATATGATGGTAAAGTGTGTGTGTGTGTGTGTGTGTGTGTGTGTGTCTGTCTGTCTGTCTGTCTGTCTGTCTGTCTGTCTTAGCCTAAGAACACTGTACTGTGCGTGGAAGTACAAGTTCGAAGCAAGCTTTGCTTTTGCATGAGTTACAGTGTTACAGGCTTTGAGTTCAATATTAATGAATCAACAATATACATTGGACACGGAATCTGTAATGATTAATTTTATGTGCCTACTTGACTGCCATTTGGAGTGACCAGGTAGTTATTTGGGGGTATATTTGTGAGAGCGTTTTTCACATAACACTAGCATTTGAATCTGTCTGGCTCTATAAAGTTGTTTGCCTTCCCCAATGACATGGGTAGCTTTCAATCTTGTGAGAGTGCATAGAACAAAAGAGAAAAAAAAGACAGACTTTTTATGTTGTCTGTCTGTATGAACAAGGCCTTTTACTCCTGCATTAGAATTGACACCCAGCATTTCCTTGGTTCACAGACTTCAGACTCAAATTGAAATTTTAAACTTCTATCACCAGCTTTCTTAAGTTCTAACTTGCACATGACAGATCATGATTCTTTTTGGCCTCCATAATATAAACACTGAGAGGCTGGAGAGATGGTACAGAGTTCAAGGAGGATGCTTGGCATACTGCTAACTCCACTTTGAACCCCAGTATCAGCTAATTCCCTGTGCATCACCAAATACAGCTCTGGAGACCCCTGAGCATTGCAAGGGTGGCCCATATAATCTGTGACACTGCAGGACTCAAGCAGCACTATATTCTAGGCCCTAGCATTGAACAACTGAGACCCTGGGCCTTCATACCATTGTATGAAAGGCTTCCCTCCCCATCAATAATTACTCATCAACAATTTCTTATACTACAAATACATAAATATACGATGTATTTACCTATGTGTGTATATGTGTATATGTATGTTATATAAATATGTATATATTTAATCTATTTGGTTTTATTTCTTTAGGAAGGCTTGACTAATACAATGCCTATAAATAGACACATACATAAAACAAGGGTATGTGTTAATCAGTTGATGAAAACATTATGCCCAGAGGCTCACATTAACTTAACCTGGCATTTCCCCTAGGAGCAAGGGTTTAATCTTTGCTAACTCAGTGTTGGCAGTGATTTTACAGAATATAACTCCCAGAAATAAAGAGAATTGACTATAATTATCTCCTTCCTTCATCTTAAATCTCCATCTGTTTCCACAAGATCGGTTGAAGTCCCAACAACCTGGGGGTTAGCCTTCTCTCTATTCACATTCCGAGAGATTATGAGTCGGCCTCTGTCTCTCCATTCACAGTCATCGCATTCTCAAGCAGTGTTCAGTCCAAATAAATGCACTTTCCCCTCCTGAGTACCCATTTCTTGGATCTAGTTCCCATGATCTGGCATGAAAATGATCCCGGTGGGCTTCTAATTTATTTTCCTATTTTCATCTTTCCATTTGCAATTCATTCTCTACCTTTGGGAAGTAAGTATAACTCTGTCCAGTTCAGAACCCTCTCTTTCGGGTTTCACCAAGCCTGAAACCACACCTTCACTCCAAACTTCGAGCTCCTGTGACAACAGATTCCTGGAGCTCTCTGCATTTGTCTTGCTCCACCTCCTCTCCTTTGCAATTACTGATCTCTCTGCCACTGGTGCCTTTGCTTTTCCCTTTCAAGTTGGTTCGCACCTATTCCTCTTTTGAGGCACAACTCAAATGACACCTCCAGTGTGAATTGTTACCTGACCCCAAAACAGAGGAGACAGGAGCTTTTTGGACAGTTCTTCTTGTACAGGAACTTCCTGCTACCTCTGTATCTGGTACACACTTCTCTAATTACTTTGATTATAGTCGCTGTGGTCATTTCTATCTTCTTTGTCTTCCTTTGTCTTCCTTTGTCCTGCTAGACTGAACTGCTGTTTGCCCTAAAAAAAAAAAGCCCTCTCCCTTTTTTCCCATCTAGTTTATTCTTCCTTTATGATCTAAATGGTTCCTTCTTTAAAAGTTTTTCCATCCACCTTCCCAGTTTCTGACCACCTCTCCTTTCCTGCTCCTTAACTTTGTCCAAGCCCATGTTACCTGTTCATTTTAGTTACTTCTCTATGTCTCCTGACATTTCTATAGGCCTGTCACTTGAACAATAATGGATTGTTCTAGAAGGAGGTATCTGTGCATCCCTGGTACACAATATATGTGAAACAGGTTTGCTGAATTAATGAATCACAGTTACTCTATGATATAACTATGGAGCATAAAAACTAAGAACTAATGCTCAGGGAGCCATCGACTTGATTTGTCAACCTGGAGGGATCTACACCTATAGGGAAAATCTTGTTTCAAAATCTCATCAGGCCTCAGCTTCCTCATCTGTAAAATGGGATTATTGATATCACAAACCTTATCCTCTTTGTTATGATTAAAAGAGATAATGCATTGTAATCAGTCAATGCCTTAGCGCAATACCATGCCCAATGCCTACTTGGCTTGTATTAATCTATTTTCCAGAGAACTGACACTAAAGAATAAAGTAGCCAAGAGATGAATTTTGAATTTGAGTTGACAGCATTAAGTGGCATTTCAGTGGTAGAATGACAAAGTTGAATTAGAAGGAATAGAACGTGGTGATTTACAGACAGCTTCAGAGATAGCCTTATTGTCAGTATCTCTACAATACCAAAAATTGCATAAATAGACACCTCTGGGGTGCAGTGAACCTGAATGTGCAAAGCTCGGGACTTTGCGCAAGCAAAGATTAAGCAGGGCAGAAGAGGAGAGGACTTTCTAGCAAAATATTGACTCAGATAAGGCACCAAGGGGCTAAAGACGGTAGTCAAGAAGGATTGGAAAGAAATTCAGCAGCACTGAAAATTAAGAGCAGACTTTGGGGGTGTGAGATGTTGAGGGGGTTGTCAGAGTAGGTCCTTTCCCCAAAGAAAGCTGGACCCCCTGCAGGGGAGCTGGTGATAAAAAGCATGGAGAATGAACTGTGAATGTTTTCACAGGAGGTAAGGACTGGACATGTGTGGCTTTTCTCCCTAAAAACTAGTGCTTGGTTTGTTCACCCACCTTATCTTTCCCTTGGGTAAAGGTCAGTTGTTTACTCCTGCTGACCCTTGGGGATGACTTCTCCATTAGGCACAGGAAAAATGGAGCCCAGGTTTATGATACTTTTAGTGGTCCAAGAAATTGTTTTCATTGTCACTTATTTAAAAATCAGAGCAAAAAAAAAAAAGATTTACTAATGAATACATAAAAAAAAAGAAGACAGGCTTAACTATATTCATCTTTATACCGACATGGTCATAAAATATGATTATCAATATGGAGGAAAAGGCTTTCAAAGGCAAAAGTCCTCTCAGTGTGTGAACCACTGCCCAGATAAAGAGACCGTCAACCCTGCCAATCATGGGAGCTAGTAGGCCGTGAGCAATAAAATAGAATCAGGAAAATGTAAACACAGTCCAGGACACTCAGACCTTATGTTTGGAAATAAAACCCACTCTTGGTTGAGAACAAAGGAGATCCCATGTCCTGCCCACTGCTCTACCAACTCACCCACCCCTGTTCCCACAAACATACTCTTAGAACTCTGTGTCCCCTACACTAATTACACCTAAGGGCCCATTGAATCATTTTCATGCAACATCAAGTATCACCCAGACTCTCCTTCTTGCTTCGATGTTTTGGTCAAGCCCTAACTCCCTTTCCCTAACTCTAGCCTCTGTAACACACCACTGATGGTGCTTCAGACTGTTTCAAGAATAACAGTATCTGTTTCCAAAAGGTTTTAAGTTCTTCAATCAAAAATTTGAAAATTAGGCGTTTTCCACACTGCATTCTCTCACTTCTAGATCTGGTCTTAGAAATCTAAGGATCAATGAAGAACAGCACTCTGCTGTTGTCATTAAAAGATTTCAAATGAAAAAGAAATAAAAGGGGGGTATTTCTTTCTTCTATTTGGCATGGAACACAGTCCACAGGGATTTATAAATACACTTTATCAAATCCCTCTGTGCAAGTCATCCTGTGTCGTCAGTTCCCCCCAGCCTTCACCATCCCTGCGCCATGAGAGAATGAATAAATGAATATCTAAAAGGGCCCACACAATACCGACGACATAATCGGCATTCTGAAAGTGTCTGAAGATATCATGTATGATAGACACCAAAGACTGACCCTGCGCATTTTACTCCTGAATTACTGGTTGGCAGAAACGACTGAGCAACACAAACAGATCTGAGGAGGACACAACAGATATATTCAGAAAACAGGGTCGGTGTGATTAGTGAATGTCAGAAATGATATTTCCTCCCTGCTTCTGATTTATGCAGGCCGCAGTTTCTGGTTTTCTTTGTTTGGCAGCCCCATCTTTTCCAGTGCCAGTTTTTCACTGCCAATGGACACACAGCTTGCTGATACCCGAGTGTCATTTGGTGGAGGAAGGAGGGTTCCAAACAGGACCACCTCCGGAAGTTCAATTCCTGGGCCCCCTAGACAGACAGCTCGTGGGGTTCTGTCTCCTAGGCGGTACATAAAGACCCCACGAGGCTGATCTTCAAATCCAGTTCTTACAAGTTTCTCCAAATCCAGTGTGTTGTAGGCTGGCCATCAGAAGAGGCCATTGAGGGCCTTTCCCACCACAGTCACACTCCAAAAAGGTGATCTAGTCCGCCCGCACGAGCTCCTCTCTGTCCTGCTCTTGTAAGCAAGGTCTGCTTTAATAGAAACATAAGTATTAGGCACGCTGAAGTTTATTATAAATTGGTTATAATTTCCGCCTGACACTTTCAGAATTAAACTAGTTAGTGGCACAAAAATTAATAATAATAACAATAACAATAATAATAACAAAGCCACAGAGCAAAAAAAAAAAAAAAGCAAACTCGATGTCTGAAGGTTAATGATTGTTCACGAAAGCCACAGAAATAAATTATCTGCCTAGGGACACTGTCACATGATCAGCACAAAAGCTGCGACAGCCAAAAATGTTTATGTAGAGGAAAAAAACAGTCCGCATCCCAGAACCCTTCCCCCACCAGCTAAATTCGAGTCCTCAGCCAGCCAGCTGCTCCTGACTGCTTACATTAAACTAATTTGTGCTGCTACATTGCAGCTGCTTAATTTTTAGTCTGAACTTTATCACCAATAAGTGTTACAATAACAAGCTATAGGATGGGATCCGGGAAGAAATATCCATCAAGCTCCCAACAATGACAGCAGCTTCAGAAGGGGGAGAGTGCAGAAAAACAAATAGAAAGGAAGGAAGAAAGGGAAAGAAAGAAGAGCACCCCCACACTGCCTCTTTAAGGGGGGAGGGGCGAACTTTTAGTGGGAAAGGCTTGAAAAATGCGGCTTTGTTCCGAAGGCCTTTCTGAAATGAAGAAGGGGGATGATTGAAAAGGTTAGCGAGCAGGGGAGGAGTTAACAAGTAAGATGTGCTTCTGCTCAGAGCGGGTGATTTGCAAGGTGAGAATCTTAGAAGGGAGAAAGCCACGCACACCCTCCTTTCTCTCGCTCACTGCCCTGACGCCCCAAAACGTTATACAGACTCCAACTGCTGTTTTGGCGGTGATTCCTGGGTTGATGCAAACGTATTTCGCAGGCCGGCCACGGGGTATTGGGGCTGACCGTATTCCTTGTTGTTCCCCCATGTGTTCCGGTGTTATTGGCCCAGCCCAGTGGAAACCCCAAAAACTCTTCTGGGCCAGAAACAGACACTGACCTGAACTGCTTGAAAGCCCTGCCAACTATGCAGACACTGTTTTTGCTGCATATTGGAATTTGGCTGAGGCCATATGTCAGGCATTTATTTGTACTTAGAACTAGAATAGAGAGTCCTAACAACTTAAAAAATAAATAAAAGATCCACCGCTACCCCAAATAAAAAACATTAGGAATGCACGGAAATTTTTCCATTATTAATCAATCTAAAAAATGATTCATGTTGTTAGTTGCAGTATTTTATTATCCGCTCCTGTTTACTGCGGGGGGGGGGGAGCAGGGGGGAGAGGTTGGATAATTCAGCTTCGCCCAGCTCAGTAATTACAAAAACAATTCCTTTGAAAGCAGGGGGAAGAACACCCATGTCAGCTATTTACCACATTTTTTAAATTCTGTGGTTTTCAGAATTAAGGTTCAAAGTGAGTGTTATTAATGTTGAGTAATAAGGTCGTTTTTCTTGCACAAAAATATTCCTAAATTTAAAGAGCAACGTTTAGGCTGAAAACAATTGCTCAGGGAGGGGGCGGGGAAGGGTTGGCCATTAAAACCCCCCTGGTTTGGTTTGGTTTGGTTTTTTAATTTGCATCTTCACACCTCTTAGCCTCAGCCAGGTCCAGCATCCAGCACTATGCTCTTTGTGTTGTTTGGTTGTGTTTGTTTTGTTTTGCAAGCAAGCTAGTCACACCCCAGATCTTGGGCTAGGCAAGGTCTTGTTTTCTGCGGGGCTCAGTGGATGGGTCTCCACTCGGGCCAGATGACTGTTTTCCAGAGGGATGACTGTTTTTGAGGGCTCTCCAGGCATGATCCCAGGGCACGTGGACGACAAGTCCCTGGAGCCCACCAGGATTGCTCTGCTACGTGCCAAGTGGGTCATTGTTGCGCAAGGCAAGCTTTCTCTCCTCCCCAGGCTCAGCGGGACGCCTCTCTCTGATGTTGGCAAGGCTTAAAGACTGCTGGGAACACAGAGAAGGCATCCAGGGGCTGGAGGTGGAGCAGGGTGTTACTTGAATGAGAGGGCCTAAAGAGCTAGTACTGCCAGTAGGGTATGTACCACGTTTGCCTTGCTTGTGGACTACCAGGTTTCAAACATGATGCCCGGGAGGGACACCGCCTGGATGAAGAGCCAGGATTAAGCCCCAAGCACTATCAGGTGTGGCCCCCAAAACAAACAAAAATGGAAAACTGTTTCAAAGGTACCTAAATCCAGGCAGTTTAATAATAGGGAGGTTCCCTAAAAATCAACTTATTTTCCTTAATGAGAAAACTGGATACTTCGTTTGGTTGTCCTGGAACAGAGAATGGACTTCTCACAATTGGATGCCAGACAGGCTGTCAAAACTTCCATTGTGAAATGAGAAATTAATTTGATGGTATCTGTCAGTCTTTCTTACCTGTTTTGCTGTTGTTTTGTTTTGTTGTTTTCAGAGCTCGATTAAATAGGTCTGACTAGGACAAATGAAGGTTTATGAATAAACTCACCCAACCAATAATTGTAAGAGGCAGGAATCAAAACTCAGAGGGATGGTGTGTGTGTATGTGTGTGTCCCCGTTTATGAATGAGCTCACCAACCAATAATTATATGAGGCAGGAATCAAGACTCTAGAGGGTGTGTGTGTGTGTGTGTGTGTGTGTGTGTGTGTGTGTGTGTGTGTGTGTGTGTGTGTGTGTGTGTGTGTGCTCGTTTGTCCATCCATCTGTCCTAGAAAAATGGGTGACTAGAGCACTTATGTACATTTAGAGAGTCTGATGCTCAGTGGGGATGATTTTCTCCCTCTACTCTCCCCCTCACCCCACCCCACCCCAAAAAAAGACAGGACCAAATTAGAGTTGATTTGAGTCCTGAGTTGGAATCATGATTCAGGCACATGTTTATTCTTCAGGTTGAGCTCCGAAAGCTACTTTCCTGGAGTCTGTCGCAGGTTCCTTCCAAGTCTCTCTGCAGAAACCTCTACCTAACCTTGCTTTTTAGCTAGAAATTATGTAGCTCTGGCTTCCATTTGTCAGAGCAGTGAAAACAGTTAATGAGGTATGTTGTAATTTCCGATTCTCAGCATTAAAACTTAGAGTCAAAAAACTTGAAATGTATCATTTTTCATAGAAGCCAAGTATGGAAAACAATACTTGGGACCAAGGAGCACAAATCTTGGTGTGCATTCTTCCCTTCATGTGAGAGTTTAGGCCAAATCAGCAGAGGAAATATTAGGATCTACTATTATTATTTCTTAGTCATAGAATGACAACTAATTTTTCTCTAAGTGAAACTACTGTTAGTATTTCATCACTAGGGTCTTGAGTTTCTTTTTAGGTAATCAAAAGAGATCATGCAGATGACAGTATCTTGAACATTATGAGTGTCATTTAAACATAAAGGATATTAGTATCATTACCAGTGTCATTTAAACAAAAAGGATACTAGTAGTACTACTAACCTTGCCTTCAGATTTTAACCATTAATTCAGGCTATGTTTTTTTTTTCACAGTATAAGTAAAGAAAGGTAATGGATTAGGCAAAATATTTTAGGAATAGAAGTGAAAGACAAGAGTTTGGAGCTGGAGATGGCAGAAATTACATGCAGTAAATGGCCTTCCAAGGTTCTCCTAACACCACCCTTAACATAGATCTAGGAGTCGCACAGACTATGTGTTGAATATGACCCAAACCCCTCCCCACCTCTTCTAAAAGAAAAGAGTCCTTTTGTCATAATTTCTCAGGCAGTGGGTTCTATTGTTTCTTGTATGTATTTTACTGGGAGGAGAGTTTATACTGACGTTATTTGACTTGACACAATAATTTCTTCCTGCTCAAGAGACATATTACCAGTATTGAAAGTACGGTGTTTGCCTTACATGCAGCCAATCCAGGTATCATCCCTGCATCTCATGTGCCCATCCTCCCCAGTACCACCAGGTATAACACCTGTGAACCATTGGCCCCCAAACAAACAAAAACAGAAACAAAAATTACACAAACTCCTTCCCTGCCATTCTTGTCCCAAAAGGTCTAGAGCAAAACAGGAAATTGAAATCTGACATTACTCAGTTGGCCTGTACTTGGCTACCCTGAATCCAAAACAGTGACTGATAGGAGTGGATTGAGATAGAAATGCCCAAAGGTAGAGTTAACCTGTCCAACAGGCACATCTGAACCCATGTCCAGAGTCTACCATACTTTTTTGGGTGGAGGGGTTTGGGGGAACCAAATTTGGTAATACTCAGGGGTTACTCCTGGCTCTGCGCTCTGAAATCGCTGCTGGTTCTAGGGACTATATGGGATGCCAGAGATTGAACCCAGGTCCATCCGAGTGCAAGGCAAATGCTCTACCGCTATGCTATTACTCTGGCCCCAGTCCACCATACTTTTAAGTGTTCTCAAAAATGTTCTAATTTCTTGAAACTTTGTAAAAGAAGATTTTAATAGTTAAGATTGATAAGTTCCCTTTTGCATCAATTTGGTCATAAAATATTTTTAGTGGAGGAATGAGCTTATCATACCAAAAAAGTAAGAAGTATATTCAGTTTCTACTGCTGCTGTAAAAATTAGGACAAGATTGATGATGTCATTTTCTTTATATTTTTAGTGGTCAGAAGTCTAAAAATAGGTCTGAGAGAGGACTAGTAAAGGTATTGACAAGATTCTTATTTTCTATGGAGAGAAAGAATTGAGACCCATGAGATGTTTCTTTTATAGTATTCTCTCTAAGCGTGATTACAGAGGTTAGTTATTGATGAAAACCTCTGATGTTGATCCTCCTGCATTCCAGTACAGACTGATCCTACCAATTTATTCTCTTCAGAATGAACTTCCAGAGCCAGAGAAATAGTATTAAGTTTAAGGTATTTGTTTTGCATGCTGTCAACCCTTGTCTGATCCCTGATACTTCGTATGGTCCCCCAAGCACCTCCAGGAGTTATTCCTGAGCACAGAGCCAGGAGTAAATCCTGACTGCCCACTGCTTGTGGTCCAAATACCTTCCCACCCTATATACACACACACAATAGAATATACTGCCTCACCTAAATACTTCTGACCCATGCGACTGTCAGGATGGACCTTTCAGTTCACTGAATATTTTCCACAGAGAATCTCTCTTATTCCAAATCTGGTTTTCTGAGATCTGAGCAGCATACTTTGAGATGATTATTAAGATTCTGATATACACATTTTTGGAATAAAATAATTATAAGGAGATTATGAACACAGCTATTCCTGGCATCAAAACAGACAAAATAGTAATGATTATGAAAACAAACTCAAGTTGAACAACTTTCATTCTCCAGGAAAGATCCTTTAGCCATCAGGATCACAATTTTCTTACAACCAGGGATTTTTTTCTCCCCATACTGCTGTGTAATTGAGCCACCTCTCTTCTCATTTTTCTTTTTAAAACTTAGATAGTCTTTTTTGTTTGTTGGTTTGGTTTTTTTTTTTTTTTGGTTTTTCGGGCCACACCTGTTTGATACTCAGGGGTTACTCCTGGCTACACGCTCAGAAATTGCCCCTGGCTTGGGGGGACCATATGGGACGCTGGGGGATGGAACCGAGGTCCCTCCTTGGCTAGCGCTTGCAAGGCAGACACCTTACCTCTAGTGCCACCTCACCGGCCCCAAAACCTAGATACAGTTTAAGAGATGCCACGTTCCCAGATTTCTACTTTTTATCAGATACTCAACGCAGACACATTTATAGTCCATAGTGTTGAAACTCAACTTTTGTGATTGTAGGTTCTAATTTCAACTCCCCTATAATACACACCTTTGTATTACTATATATAAAATGGATATAGCAATAATAAACCAAGTCATGAAATTATTTAAGAGGAGTAACCACTGATAGAATTATGGAGCCCTTAGCCCATACAAAAATCCTAACTAGCTCAAGCAAAAAACAAAACAAAACAAAAAAAAACCTAACATTTCCCAGTGATAATCTCTGTGAAAACCATTTTCTTTTAAACAAGTAGATTTTTTTCTCTGTTTGGGGCCATACCCAGTAATACCTAGGACTTATTCCTGGTTCTGTGCTCAGAAGTCACTATTGTAGTATTTGGGGAACCATGTATGGTGTTAGGGATTAAACCTAGTCTGCTGCATACAAAGCAAGTTTCTTATTCACAGTCCTCTCTCTTTCCACTCCCAAGAACAAGCAGAAACTTTCAGCAGAGATCCCTAATCTCTAGAGCTGACTATGTACTGCATAAATAAACATTAAACATAAACCTGATTTTAAAAAACCCAAAGAGACATTAACCAAATCTGAAAATTGATGTGTTTTCTTACAATCACATGATATCTAAAAATCTTCATTATCTTCTAGTTACTTGCATATTTTATGTCTGATCATTATACATAAAAATAATGAGACAACTCTATAAGACAAGCCCAAAAATATTTGGGGAAAGATTCAGGCTTCAGAAAGCTTTAAGGAAACTCTGAAATATTTTTGCTGCCTTATGATATTTTGATTAAATTATTTCAATATATCATTATTCTCTAAATCTCAGTTACTAGAATCCTAACTGTGGGGAACAGTTATTAAATTTGCATAAATATCCAAAAACTAAAAAAAAACCTGTCAAATGTAGGTAAAATTCCTAACTGAATAAGACTGAAATAGAAAGGAAAAAGTTAAAATAAAGAGCAGACAAGTAAAAATAGTAGGGACATTTTATTTTTAAGGGAAAAAAATAATTCTCCACTATTGATGCGTTTCTGTACAGATATGAGGTCCTATCAATAAGAAAAAGAAAATCAACTTAGGCTCAAAGAAAAAAATGGTTGTTACTTGAAGGGAATGAACAATGGGGAAGATAAATTAACTTCAAAGGGCCAATTGTATGGTGAAAGCTAGAAACTCCACTTCCAGTGGTGATCACTGTGTAATCTCTATAGAAGTGAAATTAGAATGCTGCACACTGAGTGTGACCTATATAAAGGTATAAATGAATCTTACCTCAAGAAAAAGGTGAAAAAAGCAGAGTTGGGAATCCTGGGTGTTAAGAAGGATTTCAACAGTGAGAAATGATATAATAACACTTTGGAAAAACTATGTAGGGGAATTGCAACTGGAATAATGATATTCTGAATCTGCTTGGCCACAAACAATAGACATCTCTCTCTCTTTGTAATATCTCCCATGTCATTTTTACAAGACATGTGAAGCACCAGAGTGAATTCGAGGAGTAGAGAACTACATTCATTGGACAAAAGCAAAATAAAAATAATAAAACACAGCAAGTGGGAGTTACATTATTCCAAAATATTCTTTGGCACTCCCTAGATTTTTTTCCCCTCGGTTTGCTACTGTACTTGCCCAACCATGCTGGGTTGGTACATTATTTTAGACATGAGTTAACAGGTCCCTTACATACATACATTTCCACATTCCAATGAGACATATTATATCCTTTTCCTCCCTACCCCACCCTAACACACACACACACACACACACACACACACACACACACACACACCCTCTCTCTTCCACCCACACTGTACACTTTTTTTTAATTGTTTAACACTTCCCAATTACTGAGTTTTTTAAGATCATACAAACCCACAGGACTGAAGAAGTTTTCCTACTTTGTGACCTGGCTGATGCTGCAAAATGAAATGACTACAGCTAGAAAGCAGGCAAAATAGAGCAATTGGCAAGGAAAAGAAGAAACTTTGACTCAGCTGGTAATTAAGTGAGGGTGTAGGCAGAGGTCTCAGGGGGTTCTGCAACCTCTAATACTTACCCAGGGACCATTGGACCAGCAGCATCAACTGGGATCACGTCAGGACCTCAGGGCCCACTCTGAATCAGACAAATGGAGAAATACTTTTACTGGCAGTATTCTACCACCTAGAACAAAAAGACACCGTCAACCGTGTAAAGAGTTACCTATAATGAGGGCATATGATAACTTCCCTGGGTAATGTATGTCAAAAATTAAAAACTTCAGAATCAAAATGTAGTTAAACTCTTTACCTTTCATTTACTGCTTTTCTCATAACTTAGCAAGTTGTCTTTGTTTTTTATTCATATTTCCTTTTCCCAACAACTTCATGGCCACGTGAAAAAACTAAAGTCTAAACTGTGAGCATCGGAGCAAAGAGTTAAATCCCTAGTATTCTCTGTCCAATAAAATACGTAATTCAATGATCAACATTCCACTCTTCACCACTCTTAGTACAACCTGTTTAAAGAAGTGGGGGTTAAAAGTTATTTACCCTTCCCAAAATAATTTTAATTGAACTCAAAGAAATGCTTGAATTTGTGTTATTTGGTAAAAGAGATGGATTTTATTTTCTTTGGTGCCAAAATATAGAACTGGGAGGTATTCAACCATCCTGTATCATTTTATAGACATAAACCCTATCTATAAAGCTAGACCTGCCCTATAGAAGAGGAAAGGGAAGTTTCGGGGGGGAGGGAGTTATGAATTTGGAAAATTCTTCTAGGTCTTAGAAATGATGGAAAACAAAAGGAAAGAATCATATCAGAGTAAAAAAGTGTCTGGAAAGATAAGGCCATCTAAAAAGAGGTTCATTGACTTGAAAATAGAGCTACATCCCTGGTCTGATCATCACACTTTCAGTTAGATTATTTCTAGTCCAACTGAAAATGCATCTGAGGGTATGAACATAGACCATTTCTTTCCTGTTGGTAAGTTCATTCCTATTATGCTTCAAATGTTTTCATTTAACTTAACCCAATGCGTTACAAAGCAAAATTAACCAAATTCTACTCCATAAAATTTTTAAATCATGATCTTACTTTTCTTTAATCACTGAAAGGAAAATGTTAATTATGTAGATTCCACTATTTTGATTCTCAGTTGAGTGACCTAAACTTCTTATAGTAAATTACTAGGTTGACTTTCTAAACTAAACAAGTCTTAAAACTCCAGTCAATATGAGTTTCCCATGAAAATAGACACTCATTCAGATGTTTCTAAATCTGTCTGGATCTACATGTCTGGGGAATAAAAAAAAATCTGTGAATTAAAGTACAAATGGATACTCAAAGATGTCTAAAGACAGTTCTGGACCCTTATTAAAATTATATGTGAATTTATAATATTATTGATGTGGTTTTAAAATTATCCTCTAAATTCTTGGCCCATTAGGCTTTTAGATTTATTTAGAAATATTTGTTCTTCACACAATGCTTGAGATGCCATAGTCATGTCAAAAGGCAATCATTAAGTCAGGGAGGGGCTGAGAAGTCATCTCTATTTTCAACAAATGTTTCTCTCATATACTGTGAGTAATGTTGGGAATATTTTTTATCAGTAAACAGAGAAGCAAGAATCTACATGGTAATATGTTAGGGTTATACTAGAAGAATGTAAGAAATGTACTAAGCATAGAAGTGACCAAGTTTTTCTGGGGAATTCAAAGCAGTTTTTTAAATGAAAGTGGTAATTGAGCTGAAACTTGAAGAGTGAGAAGAACTTGATCAATTAAATGATCTTGGGAGAGAATCTTTCTGGTACTATAAAATAAAATGACTAAACTTTTAAGTAAGTAGTACACAAAATGAGTGACCGAGAAAAAGTATAACCATGACTCTATTGGTAAATAAGAAATAAGCTAAAAAGATACCTACACTGCTTAACCACTAAAGTGTCTTTTGAGATCATTGATATCAACTAGACTCTTCTAAGAATTAAAGAAAATTAAATCCTATTGAAATCAAATCTGATTAATCAAACTGTGCATTTAGGTAGAGTCTGGGGACTAAGTATATTTCCATATGATTAGATAATAAAGATGTTTTGTTTTTGTATTTTAGGCCACACCCAGGGTTGCTCTGAGGTTACTTCTGGCTCTGTGCTAAGAAATCAGTCCTGGCAGTCTTGGGGAAGCCATATGGAATGCCAGGGATTGAACCAGAACAGCTAGCTGCTTACAGGGAAAACTCCCTACCCACTATGCAATTGTTCCAGCCCTGAAGACAATAAAGATATTAAGGAAGAATAGATGAGCCAAAAGATGTGTAGGACAAGTTCACAAAAGGTCATATGAAACAGTAACCCGAAGAAATAGAGGCTTCAGAGAAATCAGACTTGTATATTCAGTTTATCTCTAGTATCAGGAGCGAATATGACTGGCATAAAAATAAGGCCTTAAGGTAGGACAACAAAAAAGAATGAGAAATTGAGAAACATTTAAGAGTTGGACAGCACAAGAACTGATTATTGATTAGGCCTCTGAGGAACATGATTCCCAAGTCTTAGACTTGGATAGGTTATTTGATGGTGATGCTACTCATATAGTGGAAGAAAATGGGGAAAGTGGGGAGTCTAGTAATCTTCAGACATGCTAAATATAAGGAGCTTTGTGCATAGGAATGCAGAAATAGTAAAAATATGTACTTTTACCCTCAGTAAGGAGTGGTACAAACATTCAGATTTGGAATTTATCCACACAAGAAATAAGTGAGGTCATGAATAGAACTATGATTTTCCTGGAGGTTGTGGAAAATTAAAGAATCCTTTCAATTAAGAGAATCCTCCCATTTGTCTTCCTTCTCCTACTGCCCTAGCCACGAAGTTCAGACTATCACTGCTACTGGTGAAGAGTAAGTTCCAGGTTCTAAAAGAATGTTTGTGTGTGTGTGTGTGTGTGTGTGTGTGTGTGTGTGTGTGTGTGTGTGTGATATCTCTAATTATATCAAAAGTACTTTGTTCAAAACATTTCATCCTGGCTCTATCATACATTTTATAATAATATGATCTTAAAATGCTTACTAATGGTTTCTAATATTAACACATTTCCCATCCTAAAAACACATGTGAATTTTAAAAAAACTTTATCTAGTACCTAAGTTTAAAATACATGTAATTTCCTAGTATTTGACAACACCATGACACACCAATAACAGGCAGTCTTGGGAAACAGATGCATTTTGTCTTGAACCTCCCACTGCCTACTAAGTGGAATGCTACCAGTTCTTCCCTCCTAACAAAAGGCTCATTAAAACTAGGGTTGAAGTGATATGATGTCTGGGGTTGTCTTTAAAGTAATCCAGTATGGTTCAAGGAGAGAGGAAAGAGACTATATATGAAAACAAGAGTAGTCATGAATTGATAATTGTCAACGCTGGGTGAATAGCACTTGGACACCTCTTGTTTGTGTGAAAAAATTCCATTAAAAATATTTTTTCAGTACCAAAAATTATGACAAAACTGGAGTTTAGTAGCCCCTACTCTTAACCAGTCATATATAAGGACTGGGAAAAACATAAAGTAAGTAAGTTTTATCTTTAGATGTGCCAATATGTTCAAACTATCACTCTTTGCTTAAGGCGTTTTTGTCATTCCAATTAATCCAACATCATTCAACACATTCATTAACATTATACTTACTACATCTTCCAAATCATAATTAATAGAAATAAGACCACATATTTTATGGTGGTATAAATCACTGGGAGACTCTTCTCAATTATATAGTTGATGAAAAGCAATAAACGATAATAATTCTGAAAATTCACCTCAAGATGATCCGCAAAAGATCTAGAAGATACATTCATTTAATTCAAATTCCTATATAGCACATTGAAATGTCTCCAATAATTCAACAGCCACCAACATTTAAAAGAAAAAATATAATTGAGTTATCAATAAGTTGGCTTTTAATTTATTGACAGCAGGGACAATTTTTCATGAGAAGTTCTTGTAAGTAATTCCAAAATCCCACTATTAGTTTTAGCATTTATAAATAAATCAGAAATAATTCTCATGAATTTTTGTTGTAGTTTTTAAAAATTCCTTATAGCAAATAAAAATGATCTATTTCTTGTATCAAAATATACCATTAAATGATATCAGAATCAGAAATCAACAAGGTGATTGGCAGTATTTATTGCTGTGAAAAGGATTCCTTGGTCTCAAAGGATTAAGAAACAATCATTGCTTTTCTTCAATGCACAGGTATTCTTACTCAAAGGTGCTTATACAGGTATAAAAATATTTAAATAGATTAAGTATAATTTAAAATAGCTTAATAACACTTGGCTATTAGATGAGTGAAATTCATTATTTCCTCCATTTTTTGTATTTATTATTTATTATTATATTATTATTATTTATTATTTGTATTTATCATATGAGGGTTTGCTTCCAGAACCTGAAAACCATACTTCACACCTCATTCTTTATACTAATTCAAGAGATAAATGCTGCACTACATTTCCCAGTAACACTTTCAACCTGACTTCCTGTTTCATCTGGCCAATGGCAGATATTAGTGGAAGATTTGAACACTCGATCCAAAAAAGAATTCAGTTCTAGTTTTGTTTCTTTTTAATCCTCCTTTCTACTCTGAGTAGTGATTATGTGTCGTGATAGAATAGTTTCTATTGGAGAGCTGCTCCCTTCGTGATCCACGCCTCTGAGTTTAACAGATAGATCCTTCATGTCCCTGGACAAAGTAGATACCTCCCCAGTGGTGCTGGCATCCAGGGGCTCAGATGACTCTTCTGATTAGGTTCTTCCAAGTGTATAAGTGGTAAAACATTCCTGTGGCTCTTAATCTCAGGGTCACTTGCCTTTTTTTTTTTTTTCGATTTTTAAATTTACTCAGCAGCAATTTTGGAACACATAATTATTTTCCCAAAGTAAGTATTTATTGAATAAGCTCTATTGCCCTGAAAGGTCTCATGACTATGATTAAACTTACAATTTTATCATCTTTAAATCAGTTTTATTTTCTCCTTCCTTTCTCTGTTGTAGTTTCTGTGATGGAGGTGGAAGATGGAGGTGGTCCATACTCTTTGTTGCAGTGCACACTGGAAATCATATTCTTGGCTGTGGTACTCAGCTGGGGTTGTATTTGGGTATGTAAATTGGTGTTGGGATTAAGTTAGTGGTTTCTTTGGTCTCAAGGTTTGAACAATTCATAGACCATAAGCCACCCCCCATCTCCTTTTGTTAACATGTACTTATGTGTGCGAAAATGTTTTCCATCACAAATGATTCAATTATTTTTTAACTAATACTGGTAAGTTACCAGTAAATTATTTTACTGAATATCTGTAAAATACTTTTTCCAATAATTTGATGTTTAGACAGGGCTTTCTCTTTCTCCTCCAAATTCTTTTTCTCCTCTTCTTTCTTCAATGTTACTGGAGTTTATTTTTCCAGTGAACAACTACATATTTATTTCTTATCAAATATGAAATGCTAAAAATAGATATATTTCCTTACAAACTTTGTCTGATATAGAAAGTTGTATAGTCTCTAAAAGGATGGTAGGACATTATGAACTGTATGTTTATGTTACACTATAATATCTACATATACCTTTATTTGTTTGTACATTCCACAAGTGTTCTATGAAAACAAGTTAAGCAATGAAAACAATGTGTTTCTAAAATAAAAATCACTGTTCTTCATCCTTTTCCCATAAATTCTATTTAGCTTTGTAAATCCCACTTCCCAAAGAGGAATATTGTTAATTATTTGGTACTTTTTCTTTCAGGCATTTTTGATACTTATATTCATTCATTTATTCAGAAAATATTTAAAAGCATTCTCTCATAGAACAGGCACTTGCTAAGCAAAGGAGTTATAACAGTGGATGAAAAAGACCAAGCCTATATGTAAAGTTTATATACTAGCCAATGAGATAGTAATAATCAAATAAACATATAAATACATTGCACACAAGTGGTAATAGAGCTTAAGAAAGAAAATTAAACCAAGTAATGGTAGAGTGATGAGGACACGGGATGGGGTAGCCTTTCTGTTTGGGAGTATTCTCAAGAGGATGTTGCTTTGTGGGTTTTAGGGCCTTTGTTTGGATACATATGTTTAAATGCAAGACAACCATCTTTTCTCAGTCTTTTGGAATTGGAAAGTGAGCTAGATAAGCTCTGGAGGTTTCTTTATGCGCTCTCACTTTGCTATCAACAACTTCACAATTAACCACATAATTAACAACTCTATTTTCAGAAAATTTTTATTTTAATATTTATGAGATTCCTCTTCTGTTTACTTTCTCATTTCATTCTAATCAGCAGATTTTTTTTCTCTCTTCCCTGGCCCACCAGCCACACACTTTATAAGTTGGATCACCTAGGTATTCAATATAGAAGGAAATTAATAATAATATTTGTATGCAAGCAAAGGTAAATCACTTGTCTGAAAGTTTCACTGTACCTTCTTGAAATTTCAGTACCTGACACACCCAGCCCCTCCTCCGAAAAGCTCCAGCTACTAAGCAAGCATTACCAGACCTTACCAGAATTCAGTGGCCAGGGCTCAACTCACTCCTGACAGGACCCGCACTAAACCTCTGCTCTGAACAGGTTCCTGAAACAAGGTCCCATCAGATACTCTCTTACAGATAATATAATTGTGAAGGCTTGTAATTATGTCAGCAAACACAAATGCTATGGAAGTAAACCTACAGAGAGGTCATGAAGCAATTTTAGCAAAGTGTACTAAAAGGGGCGTGCCTTCAAAAACAAAAAAACCAGAAGCAACTGATCTATGGAGAAAAAAATATTCAGAAGACTGCTAGCCCAAGATTGTGCTCCTCCAAGAGATGGTGCTGGGTGGCCAGGCACCCCACTAGCTTCCTTAGAACATCACTGTGTTACAAAAGTCTGGGGCTTTCTGAAAAGTGTGTGAGCTACAATAACCTGAGAATTTCCTCTCCAGGGTTTATACACAAATCCCTGTTGACTGAAGTTACCTGAGAGATATAAAGCTGTATAAGAAAACTGGGCCTGAGGGGTGGCACAGTGGTAGGGTGTTTGCCTTGCACGCAGCTGACCTAGGACAGACCGCAGTTTGATCCCCGGGCGTCCCATATGGTCCCCCATGCCAGGAGCTATTTCTTTTTTTGTTCGTTTTTT
Source organism: Suncus etruscus (assembly GCF_024139225.1). Taxonomy (NCBI): domain Eukaryota; kingdom Metazoa; phylum Chordata; class Mammalia; order Eulipotyphla; family Soricidae; genus Suncus; species Suncus etruscus. The sequence continues at coordinate 7,711,738 of NC_064862.1, read as the reverse complement.
TTTTTTTTGCCACACCCATTGACCCTCAGGGGTTATTCCTGGCTATGTGCTCAGAAATCAGTACTGGCTTGGGGGACCATATGGGATGCCAGGGGTTTGAACCGAGGTCCATCCTAGGCTAGCACGCGCAAGGCAGACACCTTACCACTTGTGCCACTGCTCTGGCCCCAACCAGGAGCTATTTCTGAGTGCAGAGCTGGGAGTAACCCATGAGCATCACCAAGTGTGACCCAAAAAATAAAAATAATTTTTTAAAAAACTGGATATAAGGGCATTTTTCTTTTTTCTTTCTTTAAGGAATTTTTCAACATCATTTACCAACAAAATGACCCTCTTGACTAGTGAAGTCAGTCATCAATTACACACTCTGAGCATTATATAAAGAGCACTTCAGAAAATTCCAGTGGCATAGTCCACAGGGATATTATGGCCCAGTGAAAGGGAAATCTATTCATTTTAATGCTCCAGATAAAGCATTGCAGGAAATTGGTAAGCAGAATTGCATCATCATTATATAGTATACAATAATAAAGTGTCTACACTTGAAGTCCCACTACTGAGGTTGAGCTTTCAGATTCCCAGTTTAACCATGTCAATTACTACTATGATTTTGTTTCTCCACTTTTTCATCTGTATAATTGAGTTATGCTTACCTGCCATGAAGCTGCGTGATAATTAAATGAGTTAACAATGCAAAATGCTTATAGTGACAATAAGGCATGGATTTGGAGCTTATGATATTAGAATAGATGGACTATAATATAAGGGTATAGAACAGTAGAAAAATATTTTTCTGTTATATATTTCTCTTATATATCTGTGCTAGCATTTTATCATGCATAAAGAATAAACTCTGGGAATTCTAGGTCCATGTTTAATTTATATGTCACTATATTGGAAATGGTCGCAGTTTCTTAGCACAGAGTAGGTACTCAATAATTCCTGTTAAAGTGGTTAATGGCTCTTCAAGAAGCTGGAGAGATAGGACAGGAGTATTATGGGCAACACATGTGGTCCTCCAACAACTATGAGGAATAATCCCTAAGCATTTCAAGTTGTAGCTCTAAATACACAAATATAAATGAATAAAGAGAGGAAGAGAGAAGCAATTTGCCTGCTCTAGAGCAAGGCAGATGTGGAAGGGAAACAGGAGACATCAGTAACAGGAAGTGACAGTGGTGAAGGATGCTGTACATTGTGAGACTAAAACCCAACAATGAACGAGGAGGAAAAGAAGGAGGAGAAGGAGGAAGAAGAAGATGAAGAAGGAGGAGGAGGAAGAGGAGATGTAGGAGGAGAAGAAGGAGAAGAAAGGAGGAGAAGAAGAGAAAAGAAGAAGAAGAGGAGGAGGAGGAGGAGGAGGAAGAAGAAGAAGAAGAAAAGAAGAAGAAGAAAAGAAGAAGAAAAGAAGAAAAGAAGAAGAAGAAAAGGAAGAAGGAGGAAGAGGAGGAGGAGGAGGAGGAGGAGGAGACGACCATGTAAGTCCACCTGTACATCAATTGGCAAAACTCTCAGCTATTAGTACATTGATGCTCCTACATCTTTCATCAACTACAAGATAAACAGCTAGAAATAAGCTCTAGCTGTTTATCTTCTTTTTAATATTTTATTTAAACATCTTGATTACATACATGATTGTGTTTGGGTTTCAGCCATGTAAAGAACACCACCCATCACCAGTGCAACATTCCCATCACCAGTGTCCCAAATCTTCCTCCTCCCCACCCAACCTCCGCCTATACTCTAAACAGGCTTTCCATTTCCCTCATACATTCTCATTATTAGGACAATTCAAAATGTAGTTATTTCTCTAACTAAACTCATCACTTTCTGTGGTGAGCTTCCTGAGGTAAGCTGGAACTTCCAGCTCTTTTCTCTTTTGTGTCTGAAAATTCTTATTGCAAGAATGTCTTTCATTTTTCTTAAAACCCATAGATGAGTGAGACCATTCTGCGTTTTTCTCTCTCTCTCTCTCTGACTTATTTCACTCAGCATAATAGATTCCATGTACATCCATGTATAAGAAAATTTCATGACTTCATCTCTCCTGACAGCTGCATAATATTCCATTGTGTATATGTACCACAGTTTCTTTAGCCATTTGTCTGTTGAAGGGCATCTTGATTGCTTCTAGAGTCTTGCTATGGTAAATAGTGCTGCAATGAATATAGGTGTAAGGAAGGGGTTTTTGTATTGTATTTTTGTGTTCCTAGGGTATATTCCTAGGAGTGGTATAGCTGGATCATATGGGAGCTCGATTTCCAGTTTTTGGAGGAATCTCCATATCGCTTTCCACAAAGGATGAACCAGACGGCATTCCCACCAGCAGTGGATAAGAGTTCTTTTCTCTCCACATCCCCGCCAACACTGTTTATTCTCATTCTTTGTGATGTGTGCCATTTTCTGTGGTGTGAGCTGTTTATCTTTTAGTTTCACTTATCTGACATAAAATTTCCTTAGGATTTGTACAAGGGATTTTTGAACTTATGGTCATATTCCTACTAGGTAGTAATAAAAAGGTGAGAAAAGATGATTCTTTCACATGAATCCTTTAAGAAAAATTTAAGAAATATTTTACCCTTTAAGAAAAATAATACCATCCATTATTTATTCTATAGTATTTCAGAAACATGGTAGAAAAACCCTAAAGGACCCAATTCCCATTTTGCCTAAAGTCCTTCTTATGAGGTCTCTCCATCCACTTCAAGTGATTCACCATTACCTGCATATGCATGAGACAACTGCTGAAATTCCTCCTGGCACCCTCAGGTCTTCTTTTTTCCTTTTTCTTCTTTTTATTTTTGCATATCACTTGCCCTGACTTTAAAAGGAAGCCAACCATCTCTCTAGAGAGGGATGCCTGTGCCACAGACGTCTTCCACATCAATACCATCTGTGATCCCGATGGAAATGATAGTTAAAATTTGTTGCATCTGTTATTGGACCTATCTTTATAGTAGGAGTAATGAAATTTGGATTCCAAAATAATTCATCTTAATACAGATATCCCCAAATTAACTGTAATTAAACACTAAAGGTAGAGACAACAGAGACATTTAAAAAAGAACATGGAAAAAGCCTTTGCATTAAGAAGTATGATGATTTTTTAAATATATCAGTGCCAACATCTATAACTGAAACTAATGAGAAATGAAACAACAGCATGATAGCTTTTTATTGATAGACCTGAAACTGAAAATGAGTTTAGTACTTGATAACCTGAAATAAGTTCTTTCTACAGCACAAATTTTATAATGAAATTGGTCACTGTTTTATTATTATTTTAATTTGGACATGAGGGTAAAGAGAGAGAACATAAAAGTTACTAGAATTAAAGTACATCTAGAAGAGTCAATAACATTTATTTTCTAAAGGACCATACACGTGATAAATCTATCAAAACTGAAGATATTTAATATTATTAAATTAGTAATTGAGAGAAGGATGGGCTAAGATACTTGAATAGTGAGAAACTATACTTGCATCTACTTGTGGTCAAGGCAAAAATCTTAATCAAAATTTGCATTAATTAGAAATTGATCTGGCATGAAAGATTTCACAGTAAGGAACAGAATATTGGATAATGGATTGGATGATGGACAGAGAGCAGATGGATTGGAAAGAGAGGGATGCCATCACCAAGAAAGAAGCTCTACAGAGCAGTAAGCTATATCAGGAAAATCAGGAGGTAATTATATTGAGTACTCTAGAACCCTAATTCTCTAGTTATACTTAGAACACAGGAATAGAAGCCAAGAAATTTCAGAAGCTAGAGCAACTGGTAGATATCATCTTGATGACTTCTTAAAAAAAAAAAACTCCGTGTATGATGGACTCAATATTGAATGTCACTTTCATTGTAACAGGTCCTTAGGGCAAATTCCCGAGGTGAGCTCCATCCAGCAGCAGCAAATATCCTGCTAGCTGAGGGCTAGAAGATACCTCAGTTGTTTCCACCTAGCTAAGACACCTGACTCTTCCCAGTCCACTACTACTAGGAAGAAAGTTGTATCAGTCCTGGCAGAAAGCACCAACGCTGACTTTTGAAAATATAGACTATAGCCTGCTAGAAAGAAGTGCTCGGATTTGCTATGCTCTCGGGCAATCCCAGAGTGCACGGTCTATGACTGAAACTCAGTCTCCTTTTCAACTTACTTTGCAGCATTCTCCAGATACTCTCCCAGGGCTCTGTGACCTTTGCAGCTTAGTAGCTACAGGGCTTACTACCTGGCACTAGACACTTTCCACTCCAGGTCACTCACCAAGGTTTGTGGTAAACAAGGGCCCTCAGGCTCTTGTGAGCTCAGTCAATCTTCTGTCTTTGGCTGGCATCCAGGCCCTCCAGATATGGCATCCCAGGGGGTTGAGTGATGGTATAGTGAGCAGGGTGCTTGCCTTACTCACAGCTGACCCAGGTTAGATTCTCATCACCAGGAATGATCCCTGAGTGCAGAGCTAGGAGTAATCCCAGAGCACTGCTGAGTGTGGCCCAAAGACAAAAACAAAAACAAAGTTTTTTTTTTAAATATTAGATATTTGTTTAAAGTTGGCATCAAAGGTGTTTAGCCAAACACTTGTTCAGATCCATTTGAACTCAATACTATGGTTGCTGTCAGGGTGTTAGGAACACTAATTTTCCAGTTATCACACTCAGGGGTCTCCAACTCGCGGCCCACAGGCCGTTTGTGGCCCTCCGTACATTTTGTGGCCCTGCCCTAGAGGAATCTTTTTTTGTTTGGTTTGGTTTTAGTTGTTTTGGTCATACCCCCCAATGTTCAAGGCTTACTACTGACTTTGCACTCAAGGATCAACCCGACTTTGCCTCTTGCGGCCCCCAGGTAAATTGAGTTTGAGACCCCTGTGTGATGCACTTAACTGTCTCCAGTTACTGCCCACTGGACTTTGACACCATGCTTATTGCCATATACTAGCAATTGTGAACTCCAGTTGCCATCTATGCCTGCTTGACCTCAGTAATAATGTTCTTAGAGGCACTTGTGACCATCAACTTCACAGATTGCCCAGACCACACAAACAGGCAGTCATACTCACTGACTAGCACTTGTGATAGTGCAAGGCAAATGCCCTACCTAATATGTGTCTGACCTTCAATCCCTCAATGTAACTCAAGAATTTAAAAAAAAAAAAAAAAAAAAAACAAGGCTGGAGAGATAGACAGCAGTAAAGCGTTTGCCTTGCACAAGGCCAACCCAGGAGATGGTGGTTTGAATCCCGGCATCCCATATGGTCCCACAAGCCTGCTAGGGATGATTTCTGAGCTCAGAGCCAGGAGTAACCCCTGAGCACTACCAGGTGTGACCCCAAAACCAAAAAACAAACAAAACTAAAACTGAAGAACTAATTCAAAAGATTGCATTAATGGATGAAGACAAAATCCTGGAAGGAACTTCCAGTATATCCAAAATATATAAACTCCCTGAAGAAAATGTCAAAGTAACTGTTCTAATAATAATCACTGAAATGAGATCAAGGAAAGAGAAGTTGAACAAGGAAAAAGATATTTAAAAAAATGTAAACAGGGCTGAAGGGATAATGCAGAGGTGCTTGTTTTGCAACAATTCAATCCCTGACACCACATATGGTGTTCTGTGCACAGAGTAAACCCTGGTTCTGGCTCAGAACCAAAATAGAACAGAATAGAGCAAACAAAAAAATCCATTCGAAATTATTGATCTAGGAGGTTGGAGAGATAATACAGTAGGTGGGCATTTGCTTTGCATCAGGATTACTTGGGTTCTATCTCTGGCTCCTCATAAGGTCCCTTGAGTCTCAAGAGTGATTTGTGAGCACAGAGTAAACCCTGAGAACTTGGAGTATTGTCTAAAATCCAAAAATCTAAAATCAAACAAAAACACAGTAGAGAGGCTCAATAGCAGAATAGGCTAAAAATCAAATCAGTGACTTGAGAAAAAGGTAGACACTAGAAAAAGAATGGGAGAAAATCGTTTAATTAAGATAATATAAAAATAAATAATGCGGGCCCGGAGAGATAGCACAGCGGTGTTTGCCTTGCAAGCAGCCAATCCAGGACCTAAGGTGGTTGGTTCAAATCCTGGTGTCCCATATGGTCCCCCATGCCTGCCAGGAGCTATTTCTGAGCAGACAGCCAGGAGTAACCCCTGAGCATCACCGGGTGTGGCCCCAAAACCAAAAATAAATAAATAAATAAATAAATAAATAAATAAATAAATAAATAAATAAATAATGCATATATCAGAAAGCTCCATAAGGGAGGAGCAGAATTCTTATATGAAGATATAATAGCTGAGAACTTACCCACACTTAGGAAGGAGACATATTATTCAGATCCAGAAAGTTCAAAGAGTAAGAAATAAGTAAAGTCAGATATAAGCCAAGACATATTCTAATTTAAACAACAAAGGTCAATGATAAGGAGAGAATGCTTAAACCAGCAATACAAAAATGTAGATTCACATATAAGGAGGCACCAATAAGAATATCAGCAGGCTTGTCCACTGGAATTCTATAAGCCAGGAGGGTATAATGGCAATGATTTACTCAGTATTGAATGGAGAAAAAACCTCCAATCAAAAAAACTCTAACAAAAATTGTTTATCTACCTAAGTTAACGCTCAGATTTGAGGGAGTAAAAAGTATTTTTATTTTTAAAATGTTGGTGTTTAGGCCACACCCAGTGGTGTTTAGGGGTTACTCCTAGCTCTACACTCAGGAATCATTCCTGCCAAGCTTGGTGCAGTATACGGTGTGTGTGTGTGTGTGTGTGTGTGTGTGTGTGTGTGTGTGTGTGTGTGTGTGTGTGTGTGTGTGTGTGTGAGATGGAACATGGAACCTGGGTTGGCCACAAGCAAGACAAACTAGTAACCTACTGTACTATCACTCTGACCATTTAATAAAAGTTTTTCAAACAAACAGTAGTTAAAGAAATTCATAACCACTAAAGGAGTAATATAAAAAAAATTTTCATACATGCAACTGTTAAAAAGGATTTGTGGTCAGTATGTGACTATAAGAAGTAATAATAGGGGCCCGGAGAGATAGCACAGTGGCATTTGCCTTGCAAGCAGCCGATCCAGGACCTAAGGTGGTTGGTTCGAATCCCGGTGTCCCATATGGTCCCCCGTGCCTGCCAGGAGCTATTTCTGAGCAGACAGCCAGGAGTAACCCCTGAGCACCGCCAGGTGTGGCCCAAAAATAAAAAAAAAAAAAGAAGTACTACTACTACTAATAATAATAATAATAAAAGAAATATCACTTGAAAGTAGCAAGACAGCTAAAAAAGATAAAACACAGATTGGGGCCAGAGAGATAGCACAGTGGTAGGGCGTTTGCCTTGCACATGGTCAACCCAGAACAGATAGTGGTTTGATTCCAGAAATCCCATGTGGTCCCCGGAGCCTGCCAGGGGCGATTTCTGAGCACAGAGTCAGGAGTAACCCCTGAGCGTGCTGGGTGTGACCCAAAAACAAACAGACAAACAAACAAAAAAACATAGAAAAGAAGGAGAATGGTATTAAAATCTCAGAAAGAACTCAAGCTTTACTTGTTCTCATTTTAAACCATAATTAAACTTAGAATCCTAGATGTGATCTTCATGGCAACCAACAACAACTTAGACTAAATAAGTCAGAGGTGACAAATGAAATCTAATCGCTACATAAAAGATTTGGCTGAATGAATCTGAACACAAGCCCCAACTTTTGTTGTCTACAGAAGTTCCGGTGATAAACATAGACTCAAAGTAAAATGCTGACTGTTTTTACATTTTACATTTTACAAAGTAAAATGGCAGCCTTACAAAAAGCTGGGTCTTTCATACTTGTATCCATACTATTAAACATAATAGATTTCAAACTAAAAACTATAATAAGATACAGAATTGGACACTAAATAATGATTAAGGTCCAATACATAATGGAGTCTATGCATATATATGTATATATGTATATATATATATATATATATATATATATATTTCATTTCCACACAGTGAATCAAATTGTTTTCAATTCACAATCAAATTGTGAATCAAATTGGTTCATCCTTTATATGAAATTTTCTCAAAATAGTAAAAAATGACCCAACAATTCAATTCCTAAGCATCAATTCAAAAATACTAATTCTGAAAGATAAACACACCTATGTTTATTGCAGGCTTACTGACTATAGCAATACCTGGAAATATTCCAAATGCCCAGTGAAAAATGTAATGATAAAAAGATGTGATCTATATATATATTTTATATATATAATAGAATACTACTTAGATATAAGAAAAATGAAGCCTTGTGTTTTGTGATATCATAAATGGAACCAGAGAGGGCTGTTCTAAGCAAAATGAGCCAGAAGGCTGAATGATCTGCCTAGATGGAGTCAGAAAGAAACAAGGCAAATGTGCCTACCCAGAGGCAGGCAAGAGACATTGGGTGGGAGGAAAGAAGGAATCAGGAAGGGTGAGGAAGAAACTGTTGATATCAGTGGCAGGAAATGCACCCTGGTGAAGGTTGTTATACATTGTACGACTGTAGCTCAATCATGAACAACTTTATCTGGGAACAAAAAACTATTATGAACAACCTTGTAACCATTGTGTTAAATAAAATAAAAAGAAACAAAGCAAGTGAAGATACAGTGTACTAAGATTGAAGGGAAGGCAAGTGGATTAAAGGGGACAGTGGGCAGTGGTAAAGAAGATAGTGGCACTTTGTAATGGGCATAGTGTGTTGTCATCACACTAGATTGTCTAGGATATATTAACATTTACACTCTTGTAAATCAATGTCTCTACCATAAAAGAAAAATTAGGGGTTTTGTGTTTATAATGATTAAATAACATACTGAAAGTACCTTGTTTCAAGGGATATGAAATTTAGTAGATAATTATTTGATATTTATTAAAATATCATTTTGCATTTTCTAAATTACAGTAACATCATAATCTTTTTTGTTTAGTGTAGTTTTTGTTTGGAGCCTATGCTTAGCTGTGCTTTGGAGTGCACTCCTTTGTCTACACTTAGAATCACACTTGGCAGGCTCAGGGACCATATGGGGTACCAGGGATTGAACCCAGATCAAATATGTGCAAGGCAAGCACCCACTCTCTGTGCAATTGCTCCAGCCCCTTAACACCATAATCTTTATTATTATTATTATTATTATTATTATTATTATTATTATTATTATTATTTTGGATTTGAGGCCACACCTAGGGATGCTCAGGAGTTACTCCTGGCTATGTGCTCAGAAATCGATTCTGGCTTGGGGGACCATATGGGAAGCCAGGGGATCAAACCACAGTCTGTCCTAGGTTAGTGCCTACAAGGCAAACGCCCTACAGCTGCGCTATCGGTCCGGCCCAAACACCATAATCTTAAAGATAATGAAAGTCTAGCCTTAAGAGAAAATGCAATCATATTGCACTTAGTTTCTGCATACTTATTTCATAGATAAGAGCATTTCTTTAAGACCAGAGAGTTAGTTTAGCAGGTTCAATGTTTGCCTTGCATGTGGCCCACCTAGACTATTCCCAGAACCCCAGATGGTACCCGCCCCAAACTCTTGATACGTAAGCAGAGAGCCTGGAATAAGCCCTGAACACCATCAGGTGTGTCCAAGAAATGAATAAGAACAGGTCTCTGGTTTATAGTGGTCCTCACAAGTGAGAGTTGGGAGCTGATTAAGAGCTCCATCTTTCACTCTGCATCCAGATCCCCATGAGTTCACCTACAATCAACAAAGCTTGAAAAATTATGTGAGACTTAAACTATTTAAAGTACATTTGTGGGGCCGAAGAGATAGCACAGCAGTAGGGCGTTTGCCTTGTACACAGCCAATCCAGGAAGGACAGCATCCCATAAGGTCCCCTGTGCCTGCCAGGAGCAACTTCTGAGCCGGTGTGACCCAAAAACTAAAATAATAATAATAATAAAATAAAAAATAAATAAAAAATAAAGTACATTTGTACTATCATAACTATACTTCTGATCTTTTATTGGCCAGAATGGATAAAATAATTTTTGCTTTTAACAAAAATAGTTTTTTAAAACAAAGATTTAAGAGATAAAGCTATGCTGGTTAGAAAAACAAAGATTGTTGAGTAAAACTTTTGTTTTTGTTTTTGTTTTTGTTTTTGGGCCACACCCGGCTGTGCTCAGGGGTTACTCCTGGCTATCTGTTCAGAAATAGCTCCTGGCAGACACAGGGGATCATATGGGATGCCAGGATTTGAACCAACCACCTTAGGTCCTGGGTCGGCTGCTTGCAAAGCAAACGCCGCTGTGTTATCTCTCCGGCCCCTCCAGTTCCTCCGGCCCCTCCAGTTCCAATTTCTAATTTTTTTTACAATTAAAATAATGTTTAGAGTGCTAGAGTGATAGTACCAGGTAGGGCACTTGCCCTGCATGCAACTGATCTGGGTTTGATTCCCATATCCCCTATGATACCCCCAGGGCCTTCTCGAAGTGATTTCTAAATGCAGAGCCTGAAGTAAGCCCTGGGAACTACCAGTGTTGCCAAAAGACCAAATAAATAAATTAAATTAATTAATTAAAGTTAAAAATGTTGAGGGCTGGGGCCAGAGAGATAACACAGTGGTGTTTGCCTTGCAAGCAGCCAACCCAGTACCTCGAGTAAAACATTCTTGGGGGCATTTCAAGTTAGATGTTCTACCTTGAGAAGAAAAAAAATAATAAATTGTATTTTGTAGAAACATATTTGAGTCTCATTACCTTGCAGGTGACAACAGCAAAGTTACACAAAACAAAACCATACAAAGTTATATACGTTTATACAAAGAAATATTAAAATTTAATTTAAAAAAGTGGATCTTTAAAAATTATTTTATTTTCCCTTAACATTTGGACCTGTTTGTTTTTTAAATTATCTCTATTAACTAATGCATTTGTTTATTTTATATTTATTTATTTCTTGGTTTACAATACTACAAAGAAGTTTACAAGCATGATTTATAGAATCCTATGACCATTTGTGGACGGCAGCTTAATTCTGAGATTAACTTGTCTGATTTTCACTCTAGACTCTTATAGCCTACATATAGGGTAACCTGTTTAATCTCTGAGTTTCCTCTTTAAAAGAAAGAAGGCATAATAATAACATATTATGCTGTGATATAATGTATAATGCTGCATTTAAAATGCTGCATATAAATTCTGCCTGGGTAGATAGTAAATCTGCAAAACATATTAGCACAAACTTATTTTGTTACGTTGAGGTCATACCAAAAATAAAATATCCATGGAGTATGAGCAGTTAGAAGACACTGTTACACTTGCATTGTTACATTTGATTCCCAAAGCTTACAATGCAGTGAAAGAAAAAAAATTGTAAGAATAACAACAAACATATAAATGGTATAAGTCTAAGTAAACTATTCTTCAATGATTAGTAAATCAGTAAATTGTGCCCAGACTGACACTTTTATTTTCAAAATTATATGGTTCTTTTTGCTTAAGCAGACAAAATTTTAAATGCTACAAAATTTTTAGACAATTCTCATCCAATGAACATTTTTAAAAAGCAACTGTTAGGGGGCCAGAGTGATAGCACAGTGGTAAGGCATTTGCCTTGTATGCTACCACCACAGGACAGACTTTGGTTCGAATCCCGCCATCCCATATGTTCCCCTGAGCCTGCCAGGAGCGATTTCTGAGCAGAGTCAAGAGTAACCCCTGAGTGCTGCCGGGTGTGACCCCAAAACAAAAACAAACAAAAACCAACTGTTAGTTAAGCAAAGACAAAAAAAGAAATGTTTATGTCAGTACAACAGCTGACATAATATGTATCTATAAAACCCTGAAGATGATCTCTTTTTATTATCTATTGATTTTGCTGTGCAGGAGGTTAGTTAATCCCTGGGCATCACACTTGCAAAGTGAGGAATCTACTACTTAGTCAAATCCCTGGCTCCACAAAGATAATCTCTTTAAAACAGAAATGTATGACCCAGAGTACAATGGGTTGGGTACTTGCTGTGTACATTGTCCAACCAGAATCAATTCTAACACCCTTTATGGCCCTCTGAGCCCTGCCAAGAGAGATACCTGAGCTCAGAGACAGGAATATGCCCTGAGCACAGCCAGGCTTGCCTCTCCCCACTCCCCAAAATAGAGACAGTCACATTTCTTTTCTTTTTTAAATATCTTTATTTAAACACCTTACTTACAAATATGGCTGTAGTTGGGTTTCAGTCATGTAAAGAACACCCCCTTCACCAGTACAACATTCCCATCACCAATGTCCCAAATCTCCCTCCTCCCCACCCCATCCCTGCCTGTGCTCTAGGCAGGCTTTCTACTTCCCTCATTCATTCACATTGTTATGATAGTTCTCAATGTAGTTATTTCACATTTCTAATCTTGCCAGTGGTACTGTGTCCTACTCAAACTTTCCAAGAAACCAAGAAACAGCCTAAAAATTGATATAACTAAGAAAATTTACCAATAGTTTGAAAAATAGAAAAAAATACCAAGAAAGCAATTTCTTTAAATAATACATGACATCATATGTAAAGATAAAAATATTCCTACAGTTGTAATTATGAACACTTTAAAATAACTTAGAAAAGGATAACTTATGAGCCGGAGAGATAGCATGGAAGTGGAGCGTATGCCTTGAATGCAGAAGGATGGTGGTTCAAATCCCGGCATCCCATATGGTCTCCCAAGCTGCCAGGAGCAATTTCTATGTGTAGAGTCAGGAGTAACCCCTGAGCACTGCTGGGTGTGACCCCCCACCCCCCCAAAAAAAAGAAGAAAAGAAAAGAATAACTTTGACACACTTACCCTCACTCCCTCCCTCCCAAAATATCCAACATTTTGCTAAGAAAGGAAAGGTTATTTAAATTAAGACCAATGACATATTTTTGTTGTTGTTGTTATTGTTTGTCTTATTTTTGTGTTGGGGTCATACCTAGTGGTGCTTAAGAGCTTGCTCCTGTCTCTATGCTGGGAGATCATTCTTGGCAGGCTCTAGGGGGCATGTGGAGTTCAGAGGAATATACCTATGTCAGCTGTGCAAAGAGAAAATGCCCTAATTTTGTACTCTTACTTCAGCTCTATATTCTTAGATGATGAATGTTGTAAGAATACTTTGAACACATTGATTTATAATCTTCAGCCAATTATAAAAATATCAGTGACATTTCCTCAAAGTTTGGAAGGTATATATATATATATATATATATATGCATTATATTACAAAAGAATGGCTTGAGGGGAATGTCAAATTTCATTTGAATTTAAGACACTAAGAAAGTATCCTGGGACTGGAGCAATAGCACAGCCGGTAGAGCATTTGCCTGGCACAAGGTCAACCTGGGTTTGATGCCCGGCATCCCATATAATCCCCTGAATCTGCCAGGAGTGATTTCTGAGCTCAGAGCCAGGAATAACCCCTGGCACCACTGGGTGTGACCCAAAAGCCAAAAAAATAAAAAAAAAATAAAAAGTATCTTATATATTCCTGTTTGTGGAATGAAACGCATACATATGCATAGGAATAGGAAAAGACTAAAGGAAAATTAATTTTAAAAAAATTGAAGGAATCTTGGTTTGTAGGCTATGATAATTTCATGTCTTTCCAATAAATATTATCACGTATATTTATATTCAAATACCAATATTCCTCTACCATGGTCATTGGATGCCCTCAGATTCCCAATTCATTTTTCCACACTTCCTTTTCTCCTCTAATAACCTTAGTTCTACCCTCATAGTCTAATAGTTTTTTTATAGTTTATTTTTTATTTCTTTTTATTCCCTGCATATATCTGTCTTGATCATTTGACTATTTTTCTTAACATGATACCCTCCAATTTCATCAATCTTGTTCAAAATTCAATTTAAAAATTTTAATTCAGAAAAAAACAAAAGCAAAGCATATTTTAAGTTTTCTTATAGCTGAGTAGTATTTATCTCTTTGGATATACCACATCTTCAGTATACATTATCTGTAATTGTGCATATGGGTTGTTTCCGGTTCTTAGTAATTGTAATAGCACTCAGTGAATACACATCTGTATATATCTTTTCAAATTATTTCACTTGTGTTCTTTGAATAGATACTATGTAGGAATGGAAATGGTGGATCATATGTAAGTCTTTTATGTTTAAGAAATCCTCATACATTTTTCCATAGTAGTTGAACCAATTTACATTGCATCAACAATATATGAGGGCTCCTTTTCTCCCCATCCCTACAAGAACATATTGGTTTTGACCTTTTATTTATAAAAGACTATTCTCACTGGTGTAAATTGAGAACTTGCTATTTTGATCTGAATAGATTTTTATTTTTAATTCAGTGCTGGCCTTGGTCAAGATTACCAAGGCTAATTACTTAATTTAGATTCACTTCACCATGATTGGCAGACGTCTCCTGTGAACTAACTACACTAGTAGATGCTGTGATAGTCACAAAAGCAGTGTAAACTATGGCCCTTGATCTCCAAGACCTTTCAATTTGGTCATGGAGGCAAGATAACACACGAACAACTTGTAAACAAGACAAAAGAATAAATAGATTAAGTGTCCATTCGAGAGGCTCAGAGAATTGGTATAAATAGAAGGGTACTGGAGGATAAAATTTAGGGATTAAAGTAGAAAGGAAAATGTTCATATCCCAGGAAACATGTGATTTGTAAGTTCTGCCTTGCATCCTACATTCCCTCTTTTCATGTTGCATGAGAATCCTGAGTCCTAAAAACCAGACATTCGGCAAACAATGTCAGTCCTTAGAAATTTCAGCCATCTCTTAAACACTAACTTTTGAGTTCTATCAAAGTTTAATCATACCCCTTTTATGACAGAAATTTTTTCTAACAGGACCCCCAAGTTTCCTAAGTTCATGAAGCTGGTAGGCCAAGATATTTCCCATGAAAGTCAATTTATCTTAACCATGAACATGTAAGAGACTCTAGAAGGAACGTATGTTTTTATAGACTGTGAGATCCATGTCAACATAGGATTGCAGTGAAAATTCAAAAACAGAATTGAATTATTCTATTTTCCTTGATAGAAATTCACAGGTAAATGGCATTTGGAGGTGAGAATGAAGAGATAAGGTTGTTTTTGAAGGGAAACCAAAGCCTTCAAGTAGTCAGGGATCACTCACATGGAAAGGAATTCAGATTGCAGAAGGAATTTAGCCTCACAAATTCAATTGCATTGTCTCCTGCAGAAAAGCATGACACATCACCATCACAGCAGTTAGGCTGACTTAATAAAAATCACAACAGAACTTATTACAGCTAGTTTGTTTGGTTTTGTTTTTATGATGTCATGTGGGAAGAGCTTTATAGGAATTGGTGCATTATTTTTACAGTGAGTTTATTTGATCATCTAGAATATTTCTAGAACATGACAAAATCGAACCCAGAGTTAAAATTTTAGCATTCCCTGGATGAAGATACTTGGTTTCACATTCTGTCCTTGTGTCAGGCAATAACACTGAACATAAAACACACTCAAAGTGCACTTCAGTTTCTTTGGTAGAATTTCTTTGACACCTGTTAAATTTTAAAGAGCTCTGTGAAAAGCATTTTCTTAACCATTTGACTAGCTCTTGATTCATTTATGTGTATAGAAGTGCTCTGAAAGCATAAAATTTAAAGTACTCTACTTACTAATATTTTTTCCACTGGTGTCCATACTCAATCATTCTTAATATGGATCTAATCAAAAGTGGACAGTCTATTTGAAATCCTTCTTGGCCAGAATTGTGCAGATCTGACACTGTTGTCATGAACTGTAATGTCAGTCATTTTGATGAGCAAGTGTGAGTGGACCACAGTGTGCTCTATAATAAATTTCACCTGCAGACCATAACAATTTAAATGCCAATTTCGAAAAGATAAAGGGACACTGATAAGCTTAAAATAGCCAGATCTCCATCAGTAGTTATTTCGACTACTGAATAGATCACTATGTGACCTAATATGTTGATAAAATCCAAACTATGCCTCTGAAAAACTGACACTTAATCTAGAAATCC
The DNA here is from genome assembly GCF_024139225.1 of Suncus etruscus. NCBI lineage: Eukaryota > Metazoa > Chordata > Mammalia > Eulipotyphla > Soricidae > Suncus > Suncus etruscus. The sequence continues at coordinate 7,695,730 of NC_064862.1, read as the reverse complement.
TTCTTTACATAGACATTTAAAATTCTCTTCAGTGGGCAATATTATTCACACCTTGTTCCTTCTCTCCTTCTTCAACCTGACTACTTCCTTTAAAGCACCGCCATCTCCAGGATGCCTTATCTTCTGAGATGCAAAGATAAGGTTCATAGAGCTTTCCAGATCTTGGTAAACCTTCAGCAAATGCTCCCAGAGAATCAGACAACTTGAATGCTGATCTGAGCTTGGTCATTTGTTAATTATGTAAACCTCCTTAAGTCTCTCAACTTTATTTACTGCCTATATAAAATGAAGGTAACGACTTTGCTTGCCTCTTCAGGCTGATCTGAGAATTAAAGAAGAGATGCTATATAAATAGTACAAGAGCCTGACACACAGTAAAGATTAGCCCAAGGATATTCAGTCAGAGTCAGTTTTTCTTTTATTACATTTAAACTAGTTAAGCCAGGGATTTTTTCAAATGTATTTTTCATTTCATGTTACATATTAATATATTTTCCAGAAATTCTTACAATCTAAATATGTAATCAAAATGCACTGTTAAACTTCAGAAAATGATTTTATAATGAATTGGACCAAATTATTATTCAAGACAGGCCTACCTCCAATTTTATTCAGAAAATGAATGTGAATATAGGCTTTGGGGAACATAAAGCACATTTTCCCCTCAGGAATACAATTCTATCATCTAAATTTCTTGGGTTTGGCTGCAGTTAACTACATAGTCTTCATGACCAGAAAGAATGATTACATTTCTTATTTGTAGATATTCAAGTCTATTCAGTAGGAAATAATAGAAAGATTAGTCATGATAAACTATGATCAAATAGCTACTGAGATTTTTGTTTTTAATTATGGTCTGTTGACTTAGCTTTTTTTTCTTATTGCCTGATAATTCTTTTTTTAAGTCTCAAGCAAGAAATAATGATACTTTTTCTTTTTCTTTTTTCTTCTTTGGTTTTTGGGCCAAACAAAGTGGGATTACTCGGGGATTAATCCTGGCAGGTTTGGGGGACCACATGAAATACTGGGGATTGAACCCCGGTCAGTCCCGGGTTGGCCATGTGCAAGACAAATGCCCTACCAGCTGTACTATTGCTCTGGCCGCAGATTTTTTTTTTCTATGAGGCTTTAGAATCCAAGAATCTGAACATCACTTATGAAAATTGCAGGCATAAGAAAAGTATGTTTAAGCAACCAAAAGGAAAGTAGAAATGTCCATAAGAGTAGAACATTTGCTTTGCATGTGTAAGGCTTGGGGTTCAGTCCCTCAGCACCACAGACATTAATTACTTAGTTTAAAGTAAACATTACAAAGGTAAATAAATTCTAGTGAGATTATTAAATTCTAAGGGCAAAAATAAACTCAACTTTTTCCAATAAGAAATAAAATTAGTTTGCCTTTCAGGAACAGTTAACCATCAGCTTTTAAGTCAGAATTTGCTATCATTTCTTATATCAACAAAGATTAATAGTAAAAGATAATAAATGAGTTTAAAAAGCTAAAGGGAAAAGATGATCTTGAATCTTAAATTCTACAGTCAGATAAGGTATAAATGCAATATAAGGTAAAAAATAAAATATTATACATGCAATGATTTATATGCCTTACTGCTTTTATCAGTTCTGAGTAGAAAATATATAACTCATAATTTGAAACAAAAGAGAAAGACTGGAGCAATAGTACAATGGTGGGGTGTTAATTTTGCACATGGCTGACCTGGGTTCAATCTGGCATCCCAAAAGGTTCCTCTGACCCTCCTAGGAGTAATTCCTGAATGTAGGGCTACAATAACTCCTGAGCACTGTGGCCCAAAAGCCAAAGCAAAACAAAGAAAAATAAATTTTTATTTTGCTTGAAAGAATGGCATGTTACATGAGGATGAAGGGATAAAGGCAAAAGCGCTTATAGTTAACTTATAGTTAAGAAATGTTATTTTAAATAGAGTATTATGGTTTTTAAAATTTGTTAATTCTAGAAAATTTAAAAAGTTTAATCAAAAAGAGAGATAAAGGAAAAAGAAAAAAGGTATCTTATCTGTCACCTTCTGAGGGAAAAGGAGGTTACAGATCCTTGATTAATTTTCACTGCTAATTAAAATAAATGAACTTTACTATGTTTGTTAAAATACTAAGACGGGGCCCGGAGAGATAGCACAGCAGCATTTGCCTTGCAAGCAGCTGATCCAGGACCAAAGGTGGTTGGTTCGAATCCCGGTGTCCCATATGGTCCCCCGTGCCTGCCAGGAGCTATTTCTGAGCAGACAGCCAGGAGTAACCCCTGAGCACCGCCGGGTGTGGCCCAAAAACCAAAAAAAAAAAAAAAAAAAAAAAAAAAAAAAAAGAAAAGATGGGGCCGGAGAGATAGCATGGAGGTAAGGCGTTTGCCTTTCATGCAGGAGGTCATCGGTTCAAATCCCGGCGTCCCATATGGTCCCCCGTGCCTGCCAGGAGCAATTTCTGAGCCTGGAGCCAGGAATAACCCCTGAGCACTGCCGAGTGTGACCCAAAAACCACAAAAAAAAAAAAAAAGAAAAGAAAAGAAAAGAAAAGAAAGTTTTTTTTTTAAAAAAAAAGGTAAGACGTGGAAGTCCCTGAAAAAAGAGTAGCTTATGCAAGGATGTAACTATAAGATTCAGTGAGTACCAAAATTGAAAACCAACTACCACAATGAAAATGATATGAATGCTCTCTGAGCAGCGATTCTTCCAAAGAACTCCCAGAATTCTTGCCAATGTGAACAAAGGTGCAGTATATTTA